>NC_134404.1:253632351-253712351 GCF_038048845.1 Mixophyes fleayi | reverse complement strand
AACAAAAATGTTTGTTTTTGTTCTTGTTAATGTTGAAAATGTAATTTATCAAGTGCACATGATATGAGTGATGTTGCAAACCTTGGTAGTAACTTAGTGATTTCTCAGTGACAAGTTTATTGTTTGTGTTCCATGTCTTAAACTGCACCACATTCTCTAGCCAATAACAAGTGGGGAACTCTTACAGCTGAACCACCACATGTGTACTGTACAGCTTTTTTTGTGTTTAGATTGGTCTATTATGCAATGGATTCTAGGTTTATGCTGATGGAAATAATGGTGATGACTGAGCTGCTTGGTAGTTTTAAGTTAAAGATAGAAATAGAAGTTCATGATCTTGACTTAGTGTTAATTATATTTAAGGTTATAGTGTGTTTTTGTTTTGATTTACAATTGATTTTCAAATGAAATGTTGTTTTTAAATAAATCATATTTAAAAAAGAAAAGTTAATGGTAAAGCACTGTTAATATAAATGCTGTGTACTTTTGTATTTAAATTTCACCATTGGTCTTTTTGTGTTCTTTAATGTTCATGGAAATGTTTTTGTTCTTCATTTTTAGAATGTGCACAAATACAGATGATGAATTTAAATGTGTTCTTTTGGCACAAGTTGAAACACAAGACAATATTTTCCTTCCTGGAAGTTGGCAGCATTTGGCTTTCACATACAAAGAATTATTTGAAAGTAAGAACAAAGTCTGCAGCAATATACAGATGTGGGTTTCTGGACAGAGGTATGTTGACATTTTTATTATAGTTTTTGTATTTCAATCAAGCAGCAAGAAAAGTTTTGCTAGGAAACACATGATTATTCTTAGCCCAGATTTCCAATGTCCAAACCAAACATTTTATTACAGTTTCTGTTTTGTGACATCAAATTGTAGTGTTGCAGAGCATGAGGATACAAGTCAGTGTAATGTAAACAAAACAGATCTGATCATTGGGTGTAAAACTTCTATTTGCATTTGATATGCTAACATAAGTAATATATATGATTTCCCGCACAAGTAAAAAATCTTTCCAATTGATGTATATTTTCAAGACATGATTTAATATGTTAGTCCGATAGTATGAGGTGCTGCTTCCAGTAGTAATGTATTGTATATAATAGAAGAGAAGGAGAAGTGCTACTTATATGGAAGGCACACTCATGGAGAAAATGTTGTTGAAGGGACACTTCATTGTGGACAACAAGAGTGGATAAAAATGAACAAATAAATAAATTGACACTACACTATAAAACTACTATTTATTAGTCATGCAAATAAAACTGTATGGTTAAAAAGCGAAAGATTAAAATTTCGGAGTCTTGGTCGGGTATGTATATTCAGAAGATCAATACACTTTATTTGGTTCTGTAAATATATACCGGGAGTCTCTATCTATGGTAGTTATATTATACAGATGTCTTATGATGGGGTCTTGAAAATACCAACAATTCATTAATAGTGATCATATAAGGTAAGTGTACATGAAGATCATGCAGTCACGTGTGGTTTACACAAATGAGGTATAAGGTAAGTGTCACTTTGATGAGTATGTCACTATAATATGTCAGTATAGACCAAGAGATCCACAGTAATAAGGAATATATACAGTCCTGGTAAGTGTATTACTGTGTTAATCATCAAATCACACGAGTTTCCACTTTGGTATATAGATGGCAGATTATTTCATGTTTGTATACACCTGTTCTGCTGTACCAGTGCAAGGCTAGTAGATCTTCTTTTTTTGGAGTTTAAATATGTATAGCATCAGTTAAGGACATTCTACATATGTTATTGTATACGAATGGTACCATATATACACCTGTGCTGCTGAAGCAGTATTGCTGTATATCCCACATTAATTCTCATTATTATGTGGCCACAAATTGGGTAAAGTCTCTAGTTTTCTGACATGCATAGCTGAAATTCAAAAGTTTTTTAATAACTGGAGAATCTATAAAAATGTGATTATGGAATATCAATTATGCTTTCTTGATCTTAATAAATATATATATATATAAAGTACCTGTCAGGAAAGGGATAGTGTAGCAAAATATTTTAGTAAAATGAAGTTCGTATTTGTTATATTTATGACAAAACTATTATAGTTGGCTACTTGTTCCCTATTTCGTTTGGTATATATTCAGTCAGACATGTTTTATTTGCATAACTAATAAATAGTAGTTTTATAGTGTAGTGTCAATTTATTTATTTGTTCATTTCTATCCACTCTTGTTGTCCACAATGAAGTGTCCCTTCAACAACACAGGATTGTCTCCATGAGTGTGCCTTCCATATAAGTAGTACTTCTCCTTCTCTTCTATTATATGCATTATATATACTAGTAAGCCCACAGTGGATATAATCTTATCTTACTTGCATTACTTTGTTGCTGCACCTCCCAAGGCACACTACAAGAAGAGAAAATAACAAAAAAAATAAATAAATCCTAAAGCACTAACTTCACCACCACAAGGGAATAGTCTTCCAGATCACCATCCTTATCCTCATCCCCTTAAAGTGTAATCTGATTTTAGGTCACTGTTTCTTTATTTTTAGACTAACTTGTCATCTATGTATATCCTTCTGCAAAGTATAGGCTACATCTGACAACACTGATTGCATTGTATGTACATTTCCTTTGCTCTTACACAATTCTTTTCTGTGTTGATTAGGGAAAAGTTTGCAGGGTGACTGTTCCCCATTTGTCGCTGTGACAAATGGGACTGGGATGTAAAAAAAATCCTTCATGCAACACCGTCTACACTGTGTACTCCTGAAATTAGAACAGAGTACCCACAATGAACATTTGGACATAAGTATATAGAAGTAATTGACAGATCCAAATCAGAGACAAGTAGCACAGGTTATATACACTACATGGTCAAAATGATGTGGACACACAAACCTCATCCATATGTGCTTGTTGAACATTTCAGTCCAAATTCCATGGGCATTTATCCTCTTTGCTGCTATTCGAGCCTCCACACTTCTGGTAAGGCTTTCTACTAGATTTTGAAACATGGCTGCAGGGATTTGCATCCATTTAGCCATAAGAGCAGTAATGATGTCGGCCACTGTAGTTGGGCACTAAGGCCATGGCTTGCAGTCTTTGTTTATTTTTAATTCATCCTAATTCATTAAAATGTGCTTGATGGTGTTGAGGTCTGGGCTCTGTGCAGACCAGTGAAGATTTTCCACACCAAACTTGGGAAAATTGATGGACCTTGCTGTGTGGACAGGGGCATTGTCATGCTAAAAAAAAAAAAATGTCCTTCCCCAAACGGTTGTCACAATGTTGTAAGCACACAATTCTCTAGAATGTCATTGTATGCTGTAACATTAAGATTCCACTTAATGTAGGATTAAGATTCCCCTTAACCAAGATGCACAAGCCAAACCATGAAAAAAAGGCCCAGACATTTATTTATCCTCCAAATTTTACGCTTGTCAGTATGCTTTTTGGTAGGAAGCATTTTGACATTCACCAATCCCAGATATGTCCGCAAAACTGTCAGATGTTTAATCGTGATTTGTCACTCCAGAGAATTCGTTCCCAGTGCTCCAAAGTCCAATGGTGGTATGCTTTACACCACTATAATCACGGAATTGCGCTTGGTGCATTGTGTGCAGCTGCTTGGCACTGGAAAGCCATAAATGTCCCAACCAACAGTTCATGTGCTGACATTGCTTCCAGGGCAGTGTGGGACTCTAGTGAGGGTTTCAGCTGTGGACAGCGGTCCCATCTTGTGAAGTGGAGTGGCCTATTGCTTTGCAGCTGAGGTCCTAGATGTTTACACTCCATAATAACAGTGCTTACAGTGGACCGGGGCATCTCTAGCAGGGCAGAAATTTTAGGTACTAACTTGTTGAAAAGGTGGCATCCTAGAACAGTGCCACTTTGAAAGTCACTGAGGTCTTTAGTATGACCCGTTCTACTACTGATGTTTGTTTATGGAGGTTGCATGACTGTATGCTTAATTTTTATACACCTGTTAGCAATGGATGTAGCTGAAATGACCAAACACACTAATTGCAATGGGTGTTCACATATTTTTTTGCCATGTAGTGTATGGTAGCACAGTCCAGAGTGTAAATCAAACCGTGAATCAGTACATTGAATATTGTAGCTGGCACAGCAGAAAATCACTCGGCATGGTAAGTGTTTCTCCTATGATGTGTGTGCCTTTGTGTCACAATGAGTATGGACGTAACCATCTATGCCTGTCTGGATGTGACTGTTAACAACTGTGTCTCAGAGCAAATGTGCCATGAGCAATATGGACCCAGCTTCTGCTGATGGTCATTATTCCTTTTAATGCACCTCAATTGTCAGCATGTGCTAGATCAAATGCTCTGATTAAAATTTCACTGTGGACATTTACTGAAGGTAATTATCCTCTAGTAGATCGCTATTTCTCTCTCTGATATGGATTTGGCTGCCTCTTCCTTGAATCCAGCGTTGCTTCCACCTCTGTCTCTTTCATTTTAAATAGTTTTTGGAGTTACAATATTGAAGATTTGTGGCCCAAGAAGAGAATTGGGGTAACTTATTTCAGAAGTGAGGAAGTGGGTAATCTTGAAGTTTAAAGCTGAGTTGTTATAAATCTTGATAGAGAATAGTCCACGTTTCTAAAGCTGGGTACACACTACAGAAATTTCGACCAACTTTTTATGACGAGCAATATTCAATGGTCCGATCGCTCGGTCCATGGACTGCATACACACAAGCCTTGTTTAGGATGATAAAGGGAAGAGCGGACGTCCCTTTAGCGACTTTTTACAGCCATGTTGTCGTGGGCAATGATTTTAATTTCGTACACACTGCAGCGACATTTGCGGGGAAATGTACGAGAAACCGGAGACATTAGCATAAAGAGGCGGACCCTGCACGATAGTTAACTCCCAAAACAGCTTAAAAACAGAAGGCTACACTGTCCCTTCATTGATTCCCATTTGTAAATGTACAATGGCTACAGAACAAGAACAAGCAGCCGCACTTCTCATGCTTACTGTGACAAGAAGAATGATGGTACGGAACCGACGAGAAAGAAGGAGAAAGAATAGATCTTGTTGGAGCAAAGAGTGGTTCAAGAGGAGAGACACGTTCTGCCATATGCCCCTGCTACAGGAGATACGGGACAACAACCCCGATGATTTCAAGAATTTTCTTCGTATGAATGATTCAACTTTTCAGGAACTGCTCCAACTTGTAACCCCTCTCATCCAGAGAGAGAACACCCATTTAAGGAGACCCATACCGCCAGAGCAAAGACTGGTGACAACCCTACGTTTTTTGGCAACAGGGAGAACACTGGCAGATCTGAAATACAGCACGGCTATTTCACCTCAAGCTCTTGGCATGATAATTCCTGACACCTGTGATGCCATCATTGAAGTTCTCAGTGACCAGTATATTTGTACAAAACAACAGTATTTATTTATTTATTTTAAAAATATCGTTTTACAAATTTACATATTTAACGTAGTAAAAGTACATTTAACTTGGAATGTGCAAATCAAAGATTGTTAGAACCAGCGCAACAGTTTATAAATGTTGGTAGTGCAAAATTTTGCTTGTGTCCACACCAGGTGTGTCCCCAACGTAATGTGGCATCCTTACTGATGGTAATGGCGTGGATATCATACAAGGTTGAGACATGTCGCTTTGTCCACCCATGGTCTGAAATGTGTATGCTTGTTGGTGTCTATGGTTAGTTGAGGAAAGGCATGTGTCCGGCCACAAATCTTCAGTGGAAGCCCTACACATGACGTCGCACAGCAGCCGTTACATTTCAGTTTGTATGCGCTTGCTACTACTTCTCATTTTGCTAGCTAGTGTTGCTGCGAGTAAATCAAATGTGTCCTGTTCCTTTCTTGGTTTTAGCAGACTGTTAGCGCAATCAAGCATCCTTTCTGCTAGTGCATCACTTTCTGGTATTTCATGTATTCTTCGTCTCTTTCGCTTCTGATTTATTTTTGCTGGTGTATCACCTTGGGTCGCATCTTGCCTGTCTGCAGTTATTCTGCTTTCATGTGGAGTGGGATAAATAGTTGTAGCGTCCGGGTCTTCAACTTCCAGCAGGAGAGCCTCAGACAGTAGTGCAGGCTGGAAAAGAGTAAACGAATGAGGGGATGCAATTGCATGCATGTTCAAATGTTAACTATGTACACATCTTTATGTTTCAGTTCCCATCGAGTGAAGCTGACTGACAAGTGATAGCCGAGGACTTTGAAAGACTGTGGAATTTCCCAAATTGCGGTGGTGCTATTGACGGCAAACATGTCCGAATCATGCCACCATCAAACAGTGGATCTTTCTACTACAACTACAAAGGGTTTTTCAGCATTATTTTTAATGGCCATCGTGGATGCGAACTATGAATTCCTATTCGTGGACATTGGGAAAAATGGAAGAGTCTCAGATGGTGGTGCATTGGAGCATAGTGCCTTCCATAACAAACTAAAAAACAAGGTCCTAAACCTTCCATTGCAGAGCAGCACTAAATACGGATTAAATTTTGTCTTTGCGGCAGATGACGCCTTTGCATTGCATGGGAACGTATTAAAACCATACCCACAAAGAAATGTGACCCATGAAAGGCGTATATTTAATTACAGATTGTCACATGCTAGGCGTGTCGTAGAAAATGCCTTTGGGATTTTAAGCAATAGGTTCAGAGTTTTTCACTCTACAATCAACTTGCGTTTGGTCAAAATAGACAAAGTTGTGATGGCCTGTTGTGTTCTGCATAATTTTCTGCGGCGTAAAAGCATTAGTGGCCGTACCACCCAGGTCAATGCGGAAAGTAATGGTGAGGACATGGAGGTAGTGGGCTTAACAAAATTAGAGTGTGCCCACTCTAAAAACAGTTGTTCTGTGGCAAAATTAAATCGTGAGGCCTACCTTTCATATTTCAACGGAGATGGTGCCGTGCAATGGCAAAATGATTGTATATGAATATAAACATGTTATGCATTGTTATTGTGTTGTTGATTGTTTGAACATTAATAAATCTGTTGCATAACAACATAATGATGTACTGTACTTACTGTGCCGCTTGCAGGTATATCATATGCTTGCTCTACCGCTGGGGATGAACTGCTGTCTGTGGGCAAGTTGCTAATGGACGTACGTGGTGTTTCTTGGTCCTTCACAAAGTGTAACATATCAAAGTACCATAGCTTTGGCACATACACGTCTTCAGCTGCAGCTCCTGATTTTTTGGATGCTTCAACTTTATTTAATTCTTTTTTATACACAGTCCTAAGGTTCTGGATCTTGCTTTTTGCCCATTCAACAGTTGCTCCAGGGTGATATGGCAGACATGCTTTTACAAGCTCTTGCATCGCAATGTTTTGCATCATTCTGTTAGAATATTCCTTGGATTTGGCTTTCCACAAACATGGGTGAGCCCTGTAGGTCTCAATGAAATCCTTCATTAGGTCAGCATTTCTTTCATATGTCATTATGATGATCTGTTTTAGTATAATAAAAAGAAACATAAGTCCCATCCGTGCTGTAAATATCAACAATGCAAGTACACATGTATGTATCAATCAAAGAACTTACCGTATATGTGAACGAATGTACAGCTCCGAAGAATCGTTAAATCCCTTTGTATGTAATGGTCATGAACGGGTTACAGTTATTGGAAAAAAAAAAAGATACACTAGGTTTTTATACACTAATAGTCTTCAATCACAATGCTCTATTCTGTAAACAAACGCCCATGTCAGAGTGTATAAAATTATAGAGGATCCTGTCTGGCGCCGAGGAACGTGAGAAGAAGGAGAATAAAGAGAAGGTGTTAGTGGGGGTGGAAGCAATGGAGACGGAGACGCAGGCCCAAATGGTGCCGGAAGGGCCAACAAATGTAGGAAAAGTTACAGAGGGGCATGGAGATGCTCAAGAAGAATATACTGCAGGTAAAAGAGCAAAGTCAATGAGCCCTAGAGAGATGGAGATGATGGTCAAAATACTGGACCAGTACGACTGCGACTGTCAAAAGCGAAAGTACAGAAAAGTGAATAATAGAAAGGAATTGATAATGCAAAAACTACTGCAATTACTGAAGGAAAAACTTGGAAAGAAAATAAATAAATTCCAAGTCCAGAAGAGGTGGTCGGACCTTAAAAATAAAGAAGCTAGGAGACTGGAGCGAATCCGTAAAAACCTAAAAAAAAGTGAGTACCACGAGTAGTCGTGTAATGTACCTGTTTGAATTCTGTCGCTAGAACCAATGCAAACGTATGATTATTGTTTTGTCAGAAGCAAGAATTAACGGTGACAAGGCCACTGTAGATACCAGTGATGTAATTACACCTGTGATAAAAAGCGAAAAAATAAATGTGTCCGAGGGACCGCAACATAAAGTTCTCTCGAGCAGTGTGCAAGGTGAGCACATGTCAGGTCTTGGATTAAAACTTGTATTAACTTTAGTACAGATAGAAGCAAAATGGTAAAACCTTTGTATTTTCTTACTTCATAAATACCATCGTCATATCAGACGAAAGTTCGGAACAGGGAAAAAATGTCGCCGAGCTCTACGATCATTTGCAAACAATGAAAGACAATATTGCAAACATTAAGAGAAAAATAAAAATCCTTGATAATACTTTCGATGATATGTATATGCTGTTTGCAACTGTTGTGCCACAAACCAGTACCACCATTGCACTGTAATGCTACTTTTTTTTCACTTTTCAAATTGTACTGGAGAAGTTGAACGTTTCTATTGCTTTTACCAGCAATAAAAGTTTTGCATTCACACTGTGTGGTTTATTTCGAGTATTTCAGACATATTGGGGCATATCCATTCTATAATAAACGTTATTATGGCTTTCATAACTTTCATAGTTTTGAAACTTTATAGAGGTTAAATGACAAATGAATGCGAACATACATCCAAAGGTTAATAACCCACGTGCTTTCTACACGTGTAACAGTCTACAGCCAGACAGGTGCAATACACATCGATACAAAACACAATGATGTGCGGATTCTGCACCACGTGGGACTGTGATTGACATTAAAAATTTACATACACACGCCCCCCAGGTCGAGGAAGTATCGAACGATTGTCGTGGATCCGTCGGAAGTTCATACACACTACACAGCGGAAACGAGATTGGAACGAAAATATTAAACGGTACGACCAACCAAATGAGGCGAGAATTGTCCATTTGGGCAGACTTTCGACCATCGTGTAACTGTACACACTAACCCGACTTTTGACTGAGCGGTCGTATGTCGGCAGTTTGAGCCGATTATTGGACGAAAACAGTGTAGTGTGTACCCAGCTTTAAACAGACAGTGTCTAGCAGGAATGCACATGCAACACAAAAACAAAAGCCTTTTCCTGAACCAGAAGATTAAGGCAGTTCAGCTTAGATAAAGGATTAAGACAATCATGATTGTTAGCTGCTAATTGTCTTGACATTTATACAGTGACGGATGCATTTTTCATGTCTCCACCTCTCACATACTCTCCTCATTCCAACTGTAAGACACCACCAGTAGCTATATAAATATGCCATATAATAACCCCAGCTGGCTCGTTCACTTTTTGATTTATCTGTAACTGATCCGGTTTGTTTGAATTTGGCAAGGAGTTTGGCAACTGCACTGTGACTAATGAGTGGCCTATTTGGGTGATGTTGGTTGAAATTATTTGCTATAGCATGTGTGCTTCGTTCTCCAGATATCAAGACTATCTCAACTCGTTCTGGGTTTTTTTAGTGCCATTGTCATTAATGTCACTACCTGCAATTGAAAACTCAGTTAAAACTTAAGAATTAATAAAGTTTTGTTAACACAAACAACACCATTATTTTGCTTATGAAATTCTGTATCTGTTTGGTATGTGACTTGACTACTGTTCCATTTAGAGTTGCATCCAAGATGACCAACATCAAGATGGCCACCATACTGGCCACATACCCTTAAAAATATTTCACCACACTCAGATCATCTGTGTAGGCACTGGATTAATATTTCCTTACTCATTTCTGTTTTAAAATGGTGTTTCCACACTTATGGACCACCCTGTACAATACACACACAAACCACAATGGCTGAATAAGTAGTATTGACAGTAAAATATGAACAAATGAGGCGAACAGGAATCAAGGAGTTACTATTTCAGGAAATTTTAAGCTGCGCTACCACCTACAGAAAACCTTTTACTAATGTGTCCTACCCCCTAAATACAGTAATTTTTCCCAGGGCTCCTCAATTACGCTTACAGCTGCATCCAAGGACTGAGAAGACAAATCACAAACCATAGTCATTTTCAGCATTGAAGCGGGGGAAATATATTAAAGAGCAATTTACTAAATTTCCAGGAAATCTCCAAAAATAGTTTTGCTGTTTTCAGGCAGCTGTCCATAACTGTGGAATGCTGCTTGCAAGTGCTAGCTATGAATGACTGTGCTAGTGATTTAATGAGCCAGGGCTCCTAGATGGTGGGTGAAAGAACGAATGAAAATCTTTGACATATGAGATAACATATGATAAGTAGTAGAAAATAGCAAATTGGAAAATTAACAAATGATGTGTCAATTGGGTTCATGAATAGAATGGATGGGTGGAAAAGTATATGAAAAAGGTCGTACTGTAGCAATAAGAATAATATTGCAAAGAAATGTGATGTAGAAGAGGTACTAGCAATTGGATGCAGATAAATAAGACCGCTGGATAGCAGTATTCGACAGAAGTCAAAAGGATCATGGAAGAAAGTAATAATAAATGGTAAACAATTACCAACAGTAAAAATCAATGAATCTATGATTATAAACTGGAAACAGATCTAGTGTGAGGCATAAATGAATAAATAACTGAAAGCAGGATTAATGAGATGAGAGAAATTAAATAATGTGAGATTATTTGCAGACAGCAAAAGTTAAAAGGAACATGAAAGGCAACAATATATATCAATAATAGTAAATAAATGAATAAACAAAGAAGATATCTAAAGACACAAGATAAATAAAATGAATAAATAATGTTAAAATAAGATTTATATCAAACTGTGCACATTGTGGTCCTCTCTGTAAGAAAAGTCAAACGCATCTTGCCACTAATGGTAACTTAATCAATGGAATAATAAGAATGGTTGGTAGAAGAAATTTGGAAATTTTAAAAGTTTTGGCCATTTTTGCTATAAACTGGGTGGGACTTGTTCTATACATTGAAATTACTAGAAAGTTTAACAATAGCATTTAATTCTTTGCTGTTAGTCCCTACGTTATCAATGGGGCTGGAGGTGAGTACATGGTCAGCCAATTACAAGTGACCAGTATGTAAAGATTGCAGAGCTTCTCCCATTCATGTCTATGGGAAATGCATTTCAATGGATTTCTGTGCCCATTGAAATGTATTGCCTTACAAAAATATAAATTTTTAATACATTGGAGATTTTGGGGGATGAATGAATCATCTAATTTTGGTGATTTTAATACTTCTCAAAGTTGTATGCTTGGTAGCAAGTCTCTGTGGTAATGTGATAGCGGATGGGGAGGAATTTACAGTGTGTGAGCAGACAGGCCTCAGAGGAGTGTACCATGTGACTTTGGTTGCCATGGTAGTCACATGACACTGTACATATGCATAAAAATAATTTTCTATTAAAAGCTTTTTTTATTTAAAAACTTTTTCTATATCAAAAGCTTTCCATGTTAGTACAAATGTGACTATGGTGTAGCTTATTATATCAATACTCATTACTTTCAAAACAGGAAAACAGAGGTCACTGTGGAATATAATCCTCCAAGAAAAGGTAGCCTGCCATCTGACAGCAACAAAACTTTTTGTATGATTGGGCATCATATGTCATCTCAAGAAGACTGCACTCTATTGACAGGACAGCTGAGTTTGGGAAACTTACTCCTTTTTAATGGTGAGTCTGCAACCTAGCAGGAAAAATAAATTGTTTTCTATTTAAAAGGCTAAATCAGCATGAAAACTGTTTTCTTATTTTTATATTCAGGTCCAACACTTGGTATAGAAGAGGCATTTCATTTATATTGTCGAGGTCCTGATTTTACGTCATTAGTGACTTGTAAACACGGTGATATTATCATTGATCATTGCAAGTACATTTCAAAAGAAATTCTGCAGAATGAACACATACATGACTTTATCATAAAAAACAAGAGGATTGACATGACTTCTTTATCTGTAAGTTGAAAACAATTATGTGATTTAAATATTCATCTAGTTTGAAGTTTTTGTATGCAATAATATTAAGCCTCTATAAAATAGAAAGTGTTGAAATTTATAGGACACTTGGGGCTGCATACAACTTTTTTATTTGGAACGTTATTTATTATTAATAATTAAGTTTTATTTCATCAGAACAATATTTCACATTTTCAAGTTACAATACAACATTTATTTCATACATGTTATTTTGCTATTAATTTTGCATCCATGAGGAATTGTATGTTGCAGTTAAATATGCATGTCCATGTATTAATGACATATATCTATGAAAGATTTGTTCAGTGTTTGTCCCCTAGAGCATGACATGCATTCGTAGAGCCAAGATATTACAAACAAACAGTTAAAAAATAAAACTCAAACTCTAAACAAGTAACAGAGCTGAAAGTGAGTCATATATTACAATTATTGTTCTGATCAATTTCGTTTGTCACAGGATCATCTAACATAAAGGGGAGTGTGTAATTGCATGGTCTGTGATGTTGTTGTTTTTGTTTTTTATGTTTATTTTTAAGGTTGTATCACAGGGGGAAGAGAGATAGGCGAGTACATAAAATACAAAAAAGAGGTGGGAAGGCAATGGTGGTGGGTAAATCAGAAAGCAGTACAGTTAAAAAAAAATCTCTTATTTTATATTTATTGCCACAAAAGAAAACCAGTTATGCAATCTTGTCTTTTACAATATTTTCCAAGCATAATAGCATAATTATCAGTTTATTTGTAATTGGTCAGTATATGGGAATGCAAGGGGATTTGGGGCTTCCATTTGGGAAATGTTGGTAAGAGGAACAGGAGGGGGTGAAGATGCCCAATAGAGGTGAGTGTCTTTTGGGGGGAGAGGGTTTTTTTGTTTGATAAGTGGCCTGAATAACTTGTTTCAGTGTTTATTTCAGATGGTTTGAAGAGGAGGTTCGACCTCCAACTGTGAGGTCCATGGAGACATACTCAAGTTGAGTGTGTTGTGTAATATAAGAAAAGAAAACTATAGCGCTATACCCTATGTTGTTGGTGAATATAGTGTCTATTAAATGTCCAATGGCAGAGTTGAATCAGAATAAAAAAAGTCAGTATGTTTAAAGTTCCTTACCTCACAGTTTGATTGTAGCTGATGGTCCATTTGTGGTGATCTTCTTTTAATCCTGATATGGTTTTCTCAGCGGAAGTCTGGTTTTGCTCTATGCAGCTATGACAAGTCCCCAGTATGCATTATCGTACTGGTATCCTCATGTTCTGCTCTCAAATACTCAGCACTTCTAACTGTAGAGTGCCCGTCTATAGCGTGTCTGTTTTTTTTCATGCTTTTCAATGTGGAATGCACAGCGATTTCCGGACAGCGGTGTCTACCTAATGCTAGTTTCTTCCTGTATTTTGTTCAAAAGCATATAATTGTCCCTGTATAGAATAGGGTTGTTGAAATTTCTCTTACAACATGTTTCAACTGATTAACCGCTTTCTTCAAGGATCAGTGTAGAAGCAGTGCTAATTGTGATTTATTATAGATTACAGGTGTCACACGTTTGCCTTTGTCCTCTGTATGTAAGAATTCACTTTATAAAATGATAAACTGTTGTGATAAAAGCGTCTGTATTGTCCCTCTCTATGATGATATTGCTGGGACTTTTGGTGTTTGTATTAATATTGCACATAGTCCACAGCCATATTCTCTTTGGTCTCTTCAATAATGTCTTCCATATGGTGTGTCGTATCCTCAGGCGGTTTTTCCATTTCATTATACATTGTAAGTGGTGCTAGTTCCCCAGGATATGAAGATTAGGTCTCTGGGTCCTTATTTGGTGTATTTCCAGAATGGTGTATACAGAGTAATTGCTTGTTGGTGGGTTGTGGTGTATGTGATCTATTCCGATATATTTGGACTAAATATGTGCCTAGTTGTTTGTTTATGATGTGACCATAAAATGTCAAGAATTATTTGGATATAATGGTCTGGGCTTCATTTCCTGTGTTGAGTCCTTTCATTTGTTCAGATAGCCTTGCTTTTAGGGGTCTTATTGTTCTCCCTATATACTGTGAACCAGATGGGCATTCTATGAGCTATATTACTCCACTGCTGTCACTTGTCAGACTATCCTTGATTTTGTAAGTTTGTTAGGAGGTACAATCTCTGGTGGGTTTTGTGGTCTTATAGTTTAGTGTTCTGCAGTTTGAGCACCTTTTACAGTGGTAGAACCCCCCATTTGTGGTTGTTGAGACTATGTTGTGAAGGTGTGTTACGTGGTCAGATGTGGTTTGAAATTATTTTTAATTTGTTTTATTTTGAGGTCCAATGCCTTTCTAAATATTACTTCTGAGAATGGCAATAGAATTGTGTAGAGTTGATCTAATGATTTCACCTTCCAAGTGATGAGAAATATTTTGTTGAGTGTACAGTAGTGGTTCTCTCTCCTTTAGTTTTGTTGCTTTGATTTTACCATCCATTACTTTTGTATCAATTTTTTTTCTCCAGAAACTAGATCCTAAGTTGTTCTTGATTTCTGAAAAGTTTGGGAGCAGTTTCGTCTGAGTCTTTTATATTGTCCTGTAGGTATATTTCTTAGCCAATTTGGGTCGTGCCTGCTTGTTGATAGAATGGAATTATTTACATCCACTGTCTTGTGGAATGTTTTTGTTTCTATTTTTTTCTTTTTTACAAACATTTCTAAGTCTAGAGACTCCATACTCGTGTTACTGTATTTCGTTGGTAATTGTAGGTTTCTATTGTTGGTGTTGGACTAAGTTTAACCCATAGTCAAGCCCTGACCTGATGTGATCCTGTTTTCACTTCCTCATGAATAAATTTACATAGCTCGGGGGCAAACCTAGTCTCAATTGCTGCCCGTGTTTTCTGGAGGTAAAACTCTCCCAGAAACTGTAATTGTGTCTTAGGATGATGTCTAACCCCTGAACGAAGAAAATGACGTTTGGGGGATCTAGTGCAGTTTCTTTCTCCAGAAAGTGTGTAACACTTGCAAGGCCCTGTTGATGATTGATAATTGTATACAATGAAGTGACATCACTTGTCACTAGCCATTGATCTTGTTCCCATGTTGTATTTTGCAGAATCTGAAGTATGTGTTATGTCTAGCAAGTGTGACCTTTGCTCTTTCACATACTGTTGAAGAAGTGAATCTATATATTTACAGAGGTTTGCCATAATGAAATGTATGCCTGATATAATCAGTCGTCCAGGTTTTGTTGAGTTTTTGTGAATTATAGGCAAATAGTTGAATATAGGGATAACTGGGTGGCTAATGTTAAGAAAATGAATAACTTAAAGGTTAGGGAGTGTGTTGTGTTGTTTGGTTATTGTTTGTGGTAAGTCATCTGCATAGAAAGCTTTCTTGTTCTCCCAAGAGTCAACTTTGATACCAGGTAAATCTGGGTTATTGCATATTCTCACCGCTAGTGGTTTCTTGACCCTAGGATAAGACTAAGAGGGACAGGGGCATCTATGCTTCATGCCAATTCTGATTTAGATGGTGGATGAAGAGAAATCTTTGGCAAGAACTGAGGCTGTTGGGTTATGGTTAGAGCATCTGTGTCCCTGCAAAAGGCACCCCTGTTGCCTATGCTTGATAGGGTTTTCTGCTAGAGAGGCCACACTAACTTGCCATAGGCTTCATCTGTATCAAGAGTCACTACCGGAGCCAAGTGCACCTTTTTATTCACTGCATAGATTAAATTGATGGTCCTCTTGGTATCTGATGCCTGTCAGCTGGTTCAAAATTCTCCTGGTCCAAATGTACCAGGGAAAGCTGTGACCGAACCCCACTAATTTGCTAAGATTTTTAAAAATGGTTTGAAAAGTACAATGAGGAGGGAAGTCTGTTTGTAGCTGCCCGAGCTGTTCAGATTTCGTCCTGGTTTAGATATTGCCACTATTTCAGATCTGGTGGTAGCCCCATCAAATTTAAAGTCTTGTATGATCAAACTAAATAAGCCCATCAGCATGAGGACCAGAACACCTGAAAATTTCCTCTAGTGTGAGGCAGTGAAACAGTCCAGTCCTGGCTCTGCAGTGTATTTTAAGTTCTTTGATAGCACCATTAATTTCTTCTGCAGTAATTTCTATTTTGAGATCTTAACTTAAACTGAACTTAAAAGCCACCAGGAGGTGACAAGAATGCATAAATTATTTGTTTTTAAATTTAGATTTAGGTCATATGGTGATGCATAATAAACGTGGAATTGAATTGCTATTTTTGTTGATTCATATATTAGTGTGCCATCCTTTTCTTTAAAATTATTAAGTTTCAGGAGCGATTAGGATGAAGAACGTCTTTAGGTATCTACAATTGTCTTTCGCTTTAAAGAGTATTCTGTGATATACTAGTATAGCTGTGCCTCTGTCCTTTGATTCTGCTGATACGTAGCATGCGTGTGTTGTTTCTACTTGCTAGATTCAAGGTGAGGGTCTTTGAAATGGGTCTCTTGAAGCATAAATACATCTGAAACTATGATAGAGCTTAGTGGGAGAATTGAGGCCTTTTATTAATGTAGCACCCCTTTCCCTAGCACACCGAAATGGGTGGTGAAATGTTCTCTCTCTATTCAGTGCCTCCACCTGTGTCTTCTACACAGTATGGTTGAATGTGGACTGTGACGGAATCCACCAGGGGTTGACTGGGGAAGTCCCTTGTACTTGACCACGCTAACCCACTAAATAATAATGTACCGAACACTGTGGTTGCAAACAATCAACTGGGTGCTTATTTTGGGGGAAATAATGGGAGAGGCGGATTTACATATGGGGAAGTTATAAACAGGATAAATGGTACAGCGGTTAAGATATTAATCAAAGGAAACAGTACAGTAATGAGTAAATAACAAGATGGTCACCACACATACATTTACTGGCGCCCCAAACTTTCCCACAATGCACCCACACACAGTGTGAAAATATAAATCAACAACAAACACAATCCCGCCAATATTATATAGTTTGTGAGATTAACTAATTAACGTTGGTGCACTTGTTGTAACGCTGGTAACTTTCATATCTCTGACAGGTAACACAGTCTCTGATATATGCCTTAATAGTGTCAGTGTTTGGTGTGTTTTTACTTATCTCTCTCCTTTTGACTGAAGATGAGGGTCTTATCCACTGTTGGGTCATGGACTAACTGCAAGCATGATCTTGCTAGCTGTTCCTCTCTGCTCACACGCAATTTGTTAATAGCGAGAGTCTCTCTCTCCGTACATAGGCTCGCTTTGCTGTGTAATCTCCCTCAAGCCTGTTAGGAGGCTTGATAGTGGATTTTCTGTAGTGATCCAGCTACAATACCTCTGTGACTGGATCACTGATAAATAACTTTTGGCAGGGCGCTTATTTATATAATTACATGTGCACTTATTTTTGATATTGTGAGATAGGAAATCGTTATTTCTGATACCAGGGTAGAATTTTTTTTTTTTTTATGTTTTAACCCTTCAAAAGCAAATACCTTATTCCTTTTTTTTTTTTTTTTAACTTTAAAAGTTTTTTATTGGATTTTGAAAAAAATTTAAGGGGTACAGAAATAAAATGGGGGGGAGGAAGGGAAGGACAACAAAACAAATGGGAAAAGGGGGTACATAGTGGGTATGGAACACAACCAGAAGATACCAGAAGATCTATACCAGAAGATACATGTTTTAAAGAAAACACATCAAACCCTTTTCAATGTATTGTATCGGGCACAAAAATGGACGGGGTGACCTCTAGCTCCAATGCTCTACTGTGGGTCTTGTACCGGTGCACCCTCTGCCTCAGTCACATAGATATGCCAAGCCCGCCATTTCACCAATGGGGAGGCAGCCGCCGTGGAATAAGGCACACCAAGAGTTTCCATTTCAAAACTGAAATTAATTTTAGAGATAAACTTTGCCAGTGAAGGAGGGAGAGGCTGTTTCCACGCCTTGGTGATCGCCGCTCTTGCAGCTACAAAGATCTGCCCCATCACATATCTATCCCACTTCGGAATTGAAGCTGAATAATGGTGTAGGAGGGCCAATTTAGGGGCCAATTGAACTGGGTAGCCAAACATCTTATTTAAGAGCGTGAATACCTCATTCCACAGGGGCTGTATCACTGGGCAGGACCAAAACATATGGAGTATATCTCCTCTCTCTGAACAATTACGCCAACATTTTGGGGGAGTGGAGGGCCACATTTTGTGTACCTTTTCTGGGGAGGCATACATTCTGTTAATAAGCTTTACTAACATTTCTGTGTGGTTGAGACATTTGGATATTTTAAAGGAATTCAAGAAAATACGCTCCCAGTCCTTTCCTGAAAGCTCTAATTGGAGATTTGCCTCCCACTGGAGCTGCACTTTGGACTTGGGTGCATCCGTTTGCACTTGCAAAATATTATACCAACCAAATATGCCTGCTTTATTACTCTCCTTCGTCAATTTAGAATAATATAATGGTATGGGCGGAACAATTGGTGTATCTAAGTGGCGGAGTTGCTAGCCAGTGTCTGACCAAAATCCCCTCTAGGTAGAGATCGCAGAGGTGAGTGAAAGAGGAAAGTCTACCTTCTTCAAAACAGTGGCCCAGTGTTTGGACACATCTAGCTGCCCACCCTGACAAGTTTAAATCAGGAATCTGTTTAGCCACTGCCTGTATGGATACGTTAGCTGTGAGGCGTAGCATCCCCTCAGTAACACTGCATAAATGGTCCCATATTACTAAGGCATCTCTAGTGAGAATAGGTAAACTGTTAGCAGGGGGCCTCCATTCTCTGGGCACCCACAAGAGATCCACCAGGGGGAAGTCAGCTCCAGGTCTACCCAAGGCTTCTAGCCTTCAGGAAGGTACCAATCCCTCACCTGGGATAGCAGACAAACTTCTTGGTAATTTCTCAAATTGGGAAGGGCCAAACCCCGTTGAATTTTCCCACGGATCATACATTGCATTGCCATACGAGGAAGCTTAGCTCTCCATATGTATGTCTTCTTGTTTGAGATTAACTTGCTCATTAGGCGCGCAGGAAGGCGCAATGCTAACATGTGGAATAGGTACATTAGCTTCAGGGGGAGCGTCATTTTGATTGCAGAGATTCTGCCCAGCCTGGAGACCTCGTAGCACATCCAGGTAGTCGTTAGTGATACTAACTGAGCTTGAAGTGAAGAGAAATTCTTATCTATGACTGAATCCAGCTGCGGAGTTGGCTGTATACCCAGGTATAATAGCTCGGTAGTTTTCCATGAGTAATTAAAAATTATCTTTCAAACTCCGTAACCTCTCAATAGGGATATTAATTGGAAGAGCCTCTGTTTTAAAAGTATTAAGCTTATAGAGGGAGGCCCTGCTAAATTGAGAATGGATATTGTGGATCACTGGCAACAAGGTCTCCGGCTCTGTGACAAATAGCCATCGTCACCGAACAGGCATGATTTATATGCTTTATTAAAGTAATTCTATCGTTTTAAAATAAGCATTGCCCAATCAATTGTATGTGTGTCCAAAGCACATGGTGGTTTATTTTAGCAGATGTAAATAGTCAACAATTTCAATACATTATTATATTATGATAAAGTACAGTACAGCACAGCCAATACCAAAAGATAAGTACATACCAATGTAATCGCTTGCACTCGCATGCGCACCCACGGGACCCGATGGACAATATTCTGTATAGAATATTGTGTCAGAGTTGACTGAGGCCCCAGTGAGATGCAGCTAATATATATACAGTCAGTGTTTCATTGTGAACAATAGAGATGACGTAGATTGTTTCTATAGGTCCAGACGTTGGGTGGGTCCAGGCCAGACAGGTAATAGGTTGATTCAATCTAAGGAATCCAAAGGTGGGGGTCTTCTCTCCAGGGGGTCTGCTCCTTTTCATAGCCAGTATCATACAAAGGTTTACTCTCTAATATCAATAACTAAAGTATACAATGTGCGATCTCTTCGCCGACTGCACCGGACAGCTGCTGATGATTAGGGCTTCAATATGATATCAAGCATGACACCTTTCCTATTACCTAAACCTTTAATAACACTACAATGTACATATAATCACTATATATATATATATATATATATATATATATATATATAGACTAATAATAAACCGAATACTATCTGCTCCTGAATTACAGTGTAACAGAACCAATATGAAATTATATAAATAACTAACTGTTGTAATGCGAGTGTGTGCATGCGTATTTTACCGTGCGAACGCACCACGCCACGTAACACGTGGCGTACGCTTCGCAATACGCACGGCAAACCAATATTAAACCAATATACTTTCGTTCATCCAATTATACGACTTCAACAGTCCACCCTTTGATAGTACAATAAACTATCACCTTAAAGATGTTATAAGCAGGATCTCAGTACCACGTTTCCTTGTTATGTAATACAAATCCCCCTTGGTGTATGTCCACGCTGTTTGTAGATCTAAACAAGTTATCATAAGAGAGAGTCTTAATCCTCTAAACGACTTCTTGTTTTACTATAAACCGTACACTTCTGGAGCTTGGAGATAACCTTTTGTATGCCCTTCAAGGGTGCAATAAAACACTTAATACATTATTTGGAAAGGTACACGGTACAATAGAACGTGTATCAGCTATACAGAATTCTCTACTACAGTTCTTCAAGTTTAACAGGTTCTTCTGTCCAACGCATGTCTTCAAGCTCAGAATACATTTAAACACTTCATGTTCATCAATAGCATCATCCTATGTCTATCAATAATGTCATAAGCAATCTCCTTCAGCTTGCGTTAATATACACACATCTAATAATGTCACCAGTTCTTTTCATCAACACTTGTGGGCGGGCTATTGTCTGTTCGTTCTTCCCAGTCTCTCAATACTCAGATTTAACAGTGATCGGCTTGCAAAGCATTGGGAGACTTCAGACTGAGGGACCTAGGTGTCCTACTTTTTCCCTTAGTGACCTCCCGCCTATAGTTCGGGTACCTCAAGAATATTTAGTGGAAAGAGAACTAATCCTACTTGATATAATCACTGAGGCACGTGTGAGCACGCCCAGCATTTTGTTTGGTCTAAAACCTTACCCTCCCAAGAATGATAATCATTCTCAAGGATGCCTGCTCAAGTCCGAATATTACTGGACTGGCATCGCTGGGTGTACCTCTTTTTAACTATGGGGTCGCCGTACTTACGGACGTAATGCTACTCAGACAATAGCCCCTCGCACTTTCTCCAAGCTCCAAGGTTTCTTAATTTTCCTTTACCCCTGAATTGAATAGAGTAATTGACTGGACTGATTATGCTACTAACTTCTTCCTCCCCAACACCTCCTTATCATTACCTGAACCAGTCTCTGTCACCTGCTAATAATCAAAAGAATTAACCGTCCTGAGAAGAGAGTGAAATGAGAGAACACAAAAGAGGAAAAACTACAACTTCATGCTGGACAACAGTCTTGGCCTTTGGCTCAGGTGCTACTAACTGCATTCGAGGCCTTCCAGTACAGACTCATGAGTGCCCTTGGACCCTTCTCTGAGTGTTGGCCCCTCTGCAGTGGGTGGTATGGGCACCAGTGTATCTCTGCTACCCTTGAAGCCGTGAGGCTGGTAGCCTACACCTGGTACCTGTCTGGCAAATAACCTAAGCTTAAGAAATTTCTGCTCCACAACTTACTCTCCTGATCCAACATCCTGACAGTTAGTGTGACCTTTCAGGAAACAGTGTTTTGGACGTTCTTGGTTACTGTCTCGCTATTTACCTTCTCTCAAGGTCTAACCTAGCCTCCCAGTTACAATCTCATCTCACGAGGGGTCAAGAACATTTCAAAAACTGACAGGTTAGGAGTCTGCCCAGGGGTGATCTTTTGGTAGCGGGAAAGGACTAGTGGCACTTCAATCAAGTTCCAACTCTTATTCTATTCAATTCATTCTACCGAGTACCACTACTTTATGTTCACACTGGTTTATGGCTAACTGAAAGTATGTGATTTGTTACCACTACTCATACATTATACATCTATTATCCACAACATGAATACCCCTATCATCTATTATAACTCTAGGACTATCACATTAAATAACAAAAGATTTGAGTATGATACAGTAATACATTAGACACATTTCAATACACCTCTACCCAGACATATTTCATTGGTACACCTGTGTATACTTGAGGATCCTGCATGGTGGTAATTGGATGACGTGTATTTGTTTTACCTGGAGGAAAACCCATCAGCAGGAGGGATATGGGATGGCTCTATTGGTCTACCTTGTCCATCTCTCCAGAGTCCACCAGACTCCTCACCACATCTCTTCACCTTCCAGACAGTTTATCCCTCGGGTAACACAAATCTTCCTATATTAACCAATTTGTGTATGCGTGCATGTGTGTGTGTGTTCACCTTTTTAAAACTAAAACAATACAACGAAAAACAATACAAAACATAGATTTGTTAGCTGTCACATAAAACCCTGCTGTCTATTTGACAGCTATGTTCTCCCTGGTGTGACAGCCCTGTATGGTTGTGCATGTAAGTGTGGACCTTACTAGCAGCTACTTCAGTTGGTAACTGTGTCACTGTATAAAGTCCTCTATGTAGTGTCCTAATCATGTGCTGGTATTGCTATAAAACGATTTCTCAGTCACCTCAACATCGCCCTCTAGACTAGAAAAATGCTAAAGACCAATGTATATCAATCGATTTTCCCTCTGCCAACTCACATGTCATTCTCAGTACCTCATATTCAGCTACTTGACTAAGTGGGAAAGGCAAAGGGGTCTCTTTTTATAACACTTTCTTCAAATATAACAGTATCCAGTACATGCCTGTCTAACAGTGAAAATTATAAAACATGAAAATTCTAAATTTTCTAGGGTTTCACATTATGTCGTATCTTGTGGTAAAAATCCTACTCCAATGTTCTACACAGAGATGCATATCTGTATGCCTATCCTCTAGCAATCTCCTGTCTCCACCCTTTGTGCATCCATAAAAAGGCACATTTTTGTACAGGAGGCACGAACCAAAAACAAAAAACAATACAAAACAGATATGCAATCTATAAAACATGAATCGTATTTCCACAACAGAACCTTTCTGCTTAAAAAAATCAGCAGTTTCTATACACATGAAAACAAAATCCCTGACTGTTTCTGTAACTCATGTCAATCTAGTGTGTGTATCTCTGAATTTGTCTTATGTAAAAACATAAAAATATGTTTTAGCCCCATTGTTGAGACTGTGTCTGATTTTATCTCTACCAGAGCAGAGAGAGAGAGAGAGAGGGAGAGGGAAGGAGAGAGAGAGAGGGAGAGGAAAGGAGAGAGAGAGAGGGAGAGTGAAGGAGAGAGAGAGAGGGAGAGAGAGAGAGAGACTAGCGTTTGTGTAAAGAATGAGAAATAGGAAAGCAATGAATGATGGGAATACAAAGGTTTGAATACAAACATACATGGACTCTGACTCTATGGGGAAATGACTGTATTCATTCCACTGTTCCCCTTAGCTATTTGCTAACTATGACCCCTCCCCATACTTGACTAGGGGGTCTTAACAGTGCCATCCAGTGTCGTCCGTCATTTGTTCAGTAAGAACTCGGTATCTCATTGACTACATACCTTTTCAACGGACTTTTCTAACTTATGATAGAGAAATGTAAAAATGTACTCTTAGTGACTCATATTATCTCTGAAATACATAAAACGATATTTTGGCGCAAAGTATGTACATACTTCATTGTTGGATAATGATTCTCAGCCAAACAAATTATCATGAGACACTGCAGCCTAAAACAAGAGTGTTCCAATTGTCTATTGTTAATTTGTCTTTCAAGAGTGATTCTTCTATTTTTCTATCTCCCCTTTTGATCACTAAGTCTATACTCCTTTTGTGTCCCCTTTACCTGTGAGAAGAAAAACAAGATAGTTATCTTAAAACAGCAAACAAAACAAACATTTCTATTCTTTGCCATCGGCCAGCGATTTAGGAAAACAAACATGTGACAACATAAAACGAACAAACAAAATCAACAAAGATTACCTTTTTAAATCTGTTCCCTGCACACTAATACTTACCACAGTTTAATTCTAGAGTCGGCTATATTTCTCCCCCCAGGCATTGGCTGCTATGAGGTGCACAGGAAACTGTTGAGAAGTCTGCGAGACTTGTGTGCGCCGTCTCTGTGGGTGTCTATGTGATTCCCCCTTAGATGGGCCAAGTCTCTTTGCTTCCGCTCTTGTCATTGTACAGTCCTGTGCTTGGTGTCCCATTTTAGTGCATCTAAAACACTTTCTCAACTCATGTTGTTTCTCTTCTTTTTTACAGTCTCTTGCGAAATGGCCTTCTTCGTTACACTTAAAACACCTGATTTTTCTATGTTTCTTATTATGTGGGTTGTATGCTGGTGGTCGTGTGTGCAGTCCCTCTAGTGCTGGGATACTTACTATCATTACCCTATCACTTAGTGTCTCTTTCTGTTTATTTATACTTTTATCATGTTCTATAGCTGACTCCCTGAGAGCACTTACAGTGGTTCCTTTCCAGTATGGTAATGAAGTTTGCACCCTTCTTTTCAAGTTTTCCCTGAGGCCATCCATTAGAACTTTAACAGCAACCTCTCTGTAATATGGATTATCTTTTATGTCTGGTACCCCAGTATATTTGACCATCTCCATCAGAGCCCTGCAAAAATAGTCTGCTGCATTTTCACTATCTTTTTGCTGGATACTAAAAATTTTACTCCAGTCCACTATCACTGGGAAATATGTGGCCAACTGTGTGATTATATGTCTAATATTGTCCTGATTGTCATCCTCGGTTAAGGATTCATCCTCCTCCAACATACAATCCTTAATAAACTTTTGTATGTCAGTATTGAGAGGAAGACAGGTCTTCAATAATACTCGCCAATCGTTATTAGTTGGCTCATACACATTACCATAATATCTAATAAACTGCTGACATTTGGTCAAATCTTTCCTAGGTTTAGGGAAATCAGTCAAAATTGAAAATGTTTCAGACCGAGTGCATGGATCATGCTTTGCTACATGTTTTAAGGGAACATCACTATTCCTGTCTGCTTTCCCATTGGGAACTGCTGCTGTGCAGACAGGATGTAAGTCTACCAAATCACTAAAACTAGTTGCTGAAATTGCTGCTGCAGTACAATGGATGTCTCCCCCTGTGTTAACCTTTTCATTATTCTCACCACTTTCAGCAGCTGCCCCTGCTGGTGGGACCGTTCCTCTTCTTTGTCCTGAAACATTACTTTTAACGTTACTTAAAACAACATACAACTTACTAGTTACAGTTTTTACATTTTTGGTATTGGCTGTACTTCCCGCCCCAACCGAATTTATCGGGGGAGTGTTTGCGCTCAGTTCACCACGCACACTTCCGGAATGCTTGTTTCCGGTACGCTTACTTACGCTGAACACGTGTTTTTCCTTACACTCACTTCCGCTGTGCGTTCGCTGCTCTGCCACGTGTTACCTTCCATTTGCCACGATTTTAAACAATGATTATGTGCATTTCTCACTTTCGTTGACTTAATCAACCGTACTTTATCTTTTACGGTATTTAGCACCTCTGCATTAAAACTCCCTGTTGTTGGGAAAGGCCTATCACAATCTTTGGTCATTTCGACCCACGTGTCACAATACACAGTTGCGTATGCACCATATTTTGCACACATGAGAAATCTCGCTGACTCAATAAGACCTTCCTTAGGCAGTAAATTGGCAATCTCTAGCGTATGCCTAGCACCCATGTTGAACAATATACTTTCTACCCGGAACACAGACACACCGCAATGCTCTGTTCCTTCCGGCCAAATGTGAAATACAGACACACCGCAATGCTCTGTTCTTTCCTCCAAATAATTTCAACTCTGTTGCTATACTCACCGCTAGAGATCTATTATGCTCGGTGAACGTATTTTCTGTTAGCCGCGTTCACTCGCTTTTCTCGCACCAGGCGAGGATCCCTAATACAGAAATATCACTGTGGGCCCCAAGGGCTATCAGCTCCTCGATACCCTGGCTCAACCACAAAAAATCTGCTGAGTTTATTATCGCTGGGAGCGCAAAGTCGATACAATCAACCTGCCTTTCCAGTATAATTCCTCCTAGCTGCTTCCCCAATTCGCACTAACGGTGCGATTGGATCGCACTGCCTACCAATACTAATTATTAGCAAACCTTGCGATCTATTGGTAGCGCTTTTGCGAAAACTTCGTTTTCGCATTCGGTATACCTGCCCTGTATACCGTCCTTCAGTTGGGCAATCCGCCTCGTCAGACAGCAACTGAGCACCTCAACAATAAACAGAGTATCTACGTTACAAAATCGCACACTATACACCTTTTCTGCGCAGAAAATTGAAAGTTCCCAACAACCGTAATAATGTCTCAGAGGCTTTCACAAGTAATTATACTATGCATATAATAACTATCAAAACGATTGTTCAACCACGTGGAAAATCTATCGGAAGTTCGCGTACGCATAGCAGGAAGTACACATACGCTCAGCAATGCAATACACTTTAAAACGTAAAACGACAATAAAAAGAAACATTTTTCTTTCTTGTCCCTAGATTCTAATTAGCGTTCCTTCAGTCTATGCAACAACGGACATTCGATTTCGCAACACACAGTGAACCACAGGTATTAGACGCATTACGTTCTTTCCTGCTTTATGCGACGCGTCCGTCAATCCACCCTTTGTTGAGGAACCGAATATCGTAAGCGTTGCATACCTGCCGGTAACGTAACTCCTAACTCAAGAGCCCCCAAATTATTAAAGTAATTCTATCGTTTTAAAATAAGCATTGCCCAATCAATTGTATGTGTGTCCAAAGCACATGGTGGTTTATTTTAGCAGATGTAAATAGTCAACAATTTCAATACATTATTATATTATGATAAAGTACAGTACAGCACAGCCAATACCAAAAGATAAGTACATACCAATGTAATCGCTTGCGCTCGCATGCCCACCCACGGGACCCGATGGACAATATTCTGTATAGAATATTGTGTCAGAGTTGACTGAGGCCCCAGTGAGATGCAGCTAATATATATACAGTCAGTGTTTCATTGTGAACAATAGAGATGACGTAGATTGTTTCTATAGGTCCAGACGTTGGGTGGGTCCAGGCCAGACAGGTAATAGGTTGATTCAATCTAAGGAATCCAAAGGTGGGGGTCTTCTCTCCAGGGGGTCTGCTCCTTTTCATAGCCAGTATCATAAAAAGGTTTACTCTCTAATATCAATAACTAAAGTATGCAATGTGCGATCTCTTCGCCGACTGCACCGGACAGCTGCTGATGATTAGGGCTTCAATATGATATCAGGCATGACACCTTTCCTATTACCTAAACCTTTAATAACACTACAATGTACATATAATCACTATATATATATATATATATATATATATATATATATATATATATATATATATATATATAGACTAATAATAAACCGAATACTATCTGCTCCTGAATTACAGTGTAACAGAACCAATATGAAATTATATAAATAACTAGCTGTTGTAATGCAAGTGTGTGCGTGCGTATTTTACCAGGCGAACGCACCACGCCACGTAACACGTGGCGTACGCTTCGCAATACGCACGGCAAACCAATATTAAACCAATATACTTTCGTCCATCCAATTATACGACTTCAACAGCCTCTCCTCCCAACCCCCCCCCCCCACAGTTCCGCTCCAACCTCACCCGTGCCGCCAATGACTCTATCGCAAGAAGATAGATAAGGGGGGACAGGGGGCAGCCCTGCCGAGTACCATTAAAAATATGACAGAAACCCATCACTGAATACCCTCGCAGACAGGTTAAAATACAGAGCTAGGATGGCTTTCATGATATCTCCCCTAAATCCAAACCGTTCTAAAACTTTTGTCATATAGGGCCAGTGGAGTCTATCCAACGCATTTTCAGCGGTATCTTTAGGATCATTAGTTTGTATATAGGAATGAATAGACTCTGTAATTACCAGCTTAACTTCCAGAGAAGACAGTATGTGAGCCGATAGACGCCATAGCCTTAACGGAGGAGGTGAGCCGCTAAGCTTCCATATCCAGACTACAGGGGCATGGTCTGACCATGTCATGGAAATTTTTTTTAACACTGAGTGTTCTGTAGTGTCCACTTATCCGAAAGGATAAGGTCGATTCAAGAATATGTATTATGCATTGATGAAAAGAAAGTATAGTCCCTTTCGCTAGGGTTAGCCACCCTCCATACATCATGCAGGCTGTATTCTGCCAGGATCCTACCAAAGGCCAGTGAGGCATGATTAGGGCAGTGTATTGGGCTTAGATGATCTATCAAGTCTCGGATCTACCACTAGGTTAAAATCTTTCATCATGATTACCCTACCTCTTTTGACTCTATCGACTAAAACCAATGTGGATTTCAAAAACGCTATCTGTCTTTAATTGGGGGCATATAATGACACCAGGATGACCCAATTTCCTTCCATTTGACCAATATCTATTAAGAATTTACCGTTCTTATCTTCTGCTTTCAAGGAGAACTTGAAGGGACATTTGGAACTAAGCAATAACGCCACTCCGCCCTTTTTATGGGGGCCATTAGCCATATAGCAATTAGGATAATGTTGGTTTCTAAGAGCTGGGAGTGGCTTAGCTGCAAAGTGGGTTTCCTGAAAGGCCACAATGTATGCCTTGGCTTTATGAAAGGAGGTTAGTGCCATTCTTCGCTTGTTAGCGGAGTTTAGGCCCTTAGCGTTCAGTGAAAAAACGTAACCATCTTTAAGTGGTAGGAGCCATATATGAATTAAGTGTAGGGAAACAGGCTTGATGCTAACAAGCGGGTCTTGGATTGTACAATAAAAAACATACATAGCACTAAAAATGTTGTGTTCCGGGAAAAAGGGAGGGGACCAAAATGGGAAGGTATGCGAGGGGTCCATGACTCTCCCCTGGGGGGGGGGACAGAAAGCGGCAAAATACTTGGTGCGGGGTGCATGGCCAAAGCCCCTTTACACCACCGCCCGCATGCAAATTCTCAAAACCGAAACACGAATAAACTAGAATAAACCAGAGCATAGAACATGAATAGATACTTGTGGATATAAAACCTTTTCGAACTGTTATCCTGACAGCAAACTAGTCTAATATAAGTATGACTCTGTAGTAAGTGTTTGACAACATGTCATAAGAGAAGACAAATAAACTGGAGAGCCTAACCCTGCGTGACTCAATATCCAGCAAATTGGTAACCCGACTTCAACTTGTGTAGTATATGCTGATCTAGCCAACTCCTCTGATATGTCTCTCACCAGGGTATCTTTGAGTGAAAGACAAATATATACATACATCAACCAGGCTGTGTCACTCAGACCCTCCAGCCGTAGTACACAATCGCCTCTCACTGGATTCAGCTTGTGCGATGGGAGGACCCGCTTAGGAACAGAGAAGGGGGGGTGAGGAGAGAGGAGCAGAGATCACGTAGAAAATGTAGGAATGTCAAAGCACAAGACATTTAAACAACCAATAATAACAGTCATAGGCATTCCCCATATGTTCCACAAGTCTTGGATAGGACAGGGGATCAAAACCTGACTTGGTGTGCAGATGTCCATGCTTACAATTTTCCATGGCCATGGCCCAGAGACTCTGCTGACCAGATGTAAAGTCCGTCAGAACCAAAAACAACTGCAACTTGTAGATAGTAAGACCCAGGCTCACATTCTAAGATGCCTCCGCCTGAGTTGCTGAGCCTCCCTGGGTAGACCATTCCTTAGGAATATGGGCTCTGGGTTTGGGGTAAGGCTGGTGGGTCTGGAGACTCCAGGATGTTAGGAGCTTAGTTTCCTCCTCTACCGAGGATATGACATGCAAAACATTATTTCTGTGGACTAAAAGCTTTACTGGAAAGCCCCATATGTATGGAATACTTTTATCTCTCAAAAGCTTTGTTACCGGAAGAAATGAGCTACGTCTTGCGACTGTAGCTTGGGAAAGGTCCGGGAACAGCTGGAGTCCCTGTAAGGGCCCTGAGGCATCCGATTCTCTCGCTACCCATAGGATACATTCCTTGATGTTGAAGAAGTGGACACATAGTAAGGTATCCCTGGGACGGGCATCAGATATGTTTCTAGCCCTAGGCAAGTGGTGAATACGGTCAAGAAGCAGTTCCTGCGTAGAGGCTGTGGGTAAGAGCTTCTGGAACAGATTAGTAGCAAATGAGTAGAGATCTGCATTAGAAACTTGTTCTGAGATTCCCTGAATCTTTAAGTTTTGGCGTGATCTGTCTTCTAAATCTGTCATTTTAACTCTCATGGAACTCGCCTCAGCCTCCAACTGCTCGTGGGATGTTATTAGCTCATTGTGCGATGCAACTATCTCTTCTGTTTTAATTTCCATATGGTCAGCCCTGCTTTCAGCCCTGCCACCTCAGTTTGATGTGCTTTAATGGAGGAGCACATTTCTGCAAACAGGTCGGCTTTCAGGGTAGCCAGCAGATGCATTGACTTGTATGAGATCGAAGTCTCAGGATCTATCTGCTGCAGGGCTTCTCTAGGAGGACAGGGATCGGTTAGAGTGGCATCTGAATGACTGAATGTTTCTTCCTGGCCTCCCTCTGCTCGCGCTGATGAAGATGAGGCTCTCTGGCTTTGGGGCTTGAAGAAGGGTATCTGTTTAGCAGGTATAGATGCTTTAATATTTTTAATCTTTTTTGGAGCCATATCAAGAGATATAGAGGTATAGAATAGCAGTCTGCAAATGGAAAGATCCAGGAGACCGGCACAACCTGATCAGGGCTGGCTCTGTGTGAGTAGGCTTATGATTGGACCCAGGGTCATCAGCAGCTCATAGGAGATTCCTGTTGACTTGATCAATATAATAAGGCAAATGACAGGCTGGGCAGAGTTTCATCACTTGCATATATCAGGGGTATGCTATTCTTGGCTAAACATTGTAGGATGCATGCGGCAATAGTTAACGCTGCATTTTAGGGCATAGATATGGGCTCCATGACCGTCTCCACCAAATTAAAGGTTACAATGCTGTGGCCTAAGAGCAAGTGCTTGGTTTCTCTAGAGCACCAGCAGGGAGCAGGCTGGGATGGTGTGTACTGCAAAGTAGGGCAGCTGTCTCTTCTGTCAACGGTGGCCGACCTGCACTGACCTGTCTCCAGTGTATTCAGTTGTTCCTCACTATCTCCCCGGCTCAGCGCGGCAGATACCCTCGGATAGCGATATCCGGAAGTTCGGCCCAGGTATCAGCCCGGCACTTCCTGTTTTTTGTGCCGGGGATCTCTCACCACCCAGCCGGACTGGAACTTCGGGGAGCCTTCTGGCTCGAATGTAACCCAGGTTGGAGGCAGTGGGACCATATCCCTCCGATCTTCCCGGGCTCCTTTCGGGTATCTGCTCCCACGCCCGCCGACTTGGCCTATGTTCTCCGGGTAGATGGGCTCTCACTGGGCAAAAATTCTCTTCCAGTCAGGGATAATGTTCCTCTTGCTGTGGCACAAATGATAGGGCACGCCAGAGGTTTATAAGCGCCGATGGCTGCCGATTTTAGAGACAGAAAGTCTGTCTAGCTCAGATGGCTGCCAGGCCATGCCCCGCAAATACCTTATTTCTCATGTATACCTGATACAATAAGTCTTTGTTTTGAAATCCTTTTGCATATCTTGGTGCAAGGAAATGCATTCATGTATAAGGTATATGTTTGATTTATGTTTGTAAGTCTGTTGTGTAACCTAGAGAATGTCCTAATTAAGGCTAATTAAGTCTATTCAATGTGAGCGACCAACACTTGAATGCACAACAGGGGGCCGTTACCTGAATGTAGATTCTGTTGGACAGTAACTCTAAACAATGGAGACAGAACATCTGAAGAAAACAGGGGGATTTGGAAGTTCAAGTGTTAGATGCAAAATTAGATTACATCCTGAAATCTAAGGGAATATTCTAGATGGGTTGGAGCCAGCTAGGTCCAAGGGGCTGGCTTACCTTTGCTAGTAGTTATGTTAGATCTGTATAAAATGCACTGACTTGTACATTGAAATGTATTCTTCTGATTTCAACTGACCTAATCACTGGGACTTTTAACCAGTGAGAGCAAATTAACATCTTGCTTCAAAGACCTACTTGGAAACATCTTCAATATTGCTGTATTCCTGTGACCTGCAGATTAGACCCTAAATCTAATTTGTTCTCCGGCTGTTCTGAGGTTTGGACCCAAGCTTTGCAGTACCACCTCTTTGCCTGCTACCCATGCAACCCTGGTCAGTGTGATAGGCCAGGGGGGATCCATCCACAGCAACCCTGATCCATAGTAAGAGGTCAGGAGTACCAGCCCAGGTACACCAGCAACGAGGCACGCTAGCAGCATCAGTTACCCAGAGGAACGTAGTTCCGAGTGCCATAGAAAGAGCTCAATGCTGGCAGCAGGCCCCTCCCACTGCGGCAGGAGGGAGTATTCGGAATAACGAAAGGGGACGGTGGCAAAGTAAGCCCAGCTAGTTCCCAGCAACAACAGACAGGGTGGCATAGGCGGTCCATCCTGTCACAATCTCTCTATGTAAATCTACACCCAGCTTCTCTTTTCATAGCATGTGTATCCCTCTCTTACTCTATACACTCGCTTGTTTCTGAAGACACTGTTTTCCATACACACCTTACTGCTTCTCCTGTTGCTGCCACCTCTCTCAGACCCCGAACACCTCTTCCTGGCAGCTTTTTCCTTCCTGCCTCTCTCTCATCTCCTCACAGACTCTCTGGTATGGCTCACCTCTTCTTCACCCTACGTTTCCATAGCAACCTCAGCACCTGGCTGCTCAGTATAAGCCAGCCTGGTTACATTAAATTATTTACTTTATTATTATTATTGTAAAAAAAAGATTTAAGTCTACCACATTGACACCTCTTTACACTTATTGCTTTAATAAAATTTTATTGGCATTATAAATAGTGTAACATACTTATTAATTCCATAGTACCATAAGGTCTTTTTTATACTCACACCTCTGACTATTCCTACACACATTCTTTCAATTTAGTTTTAGGTACCCATTTTATTTATTGGATTTTACATTTCATTATATATTTCCCCCATCACAGATTTGCATTTTAATTTGTGTGCCATAGTTCTTTTTTTGTATGTACCAATGCACCTTGCTTGCAGCTTAAAATAATTTGCAGCGCGCAGACCTCTTTTGTTTTGCACTTAATATAATAATGCTCTCTAATATTCGTAAAATACAAATATGTAGATTTCTTATTGTACAGCAATTTATTCTCATGTTTTTTAAAAAGTGCTTATTGACAAGCATAACCAGTTAGCTAAGAACAGTTTGTCAATGCATATACCTCAATATGTAACCGGAATCAAAGAGTCACTCTACGCAATCTACAAGTGGAAATATATTAAATATAAATGAATAATATTGAAAAATACAGGTGTTATGTAAACAAATAAGAGCTTCTCAGAACTGAGTACTGTGGGAGGAGGAGCAATAGGAGTGTGTGTGTGCTGGAGGACCAATAGGAAGCTGTGAACTCAGTGCTTGCGACTTTTTATTAGTTCATACAGTCATATGCACACAGCACAGCCTGTTGCCAGCCCCTTTTAAGCTTGAGCCCCAGGAAAAACTGTTTTTCGTCTGCAGCCTCTGACGCTTCACTGAAGGAAAAGGTAAGCTACGTTCTTTTGTCTACTTTAGGGCTTCTGAAGTCTCTGAAATGACTGCTAGGAAAGAAATTCTTGCATGCAGGTGTATAGCATGAGTAAATCAAAAGCTAAATACCCAAAGCTCTATTAGGTAGAAAGAAATGTGTAGTGAAATTGCAATGGTACTCTATCCTGGAATGTACAGGTTCATTAATTACATACCTTAATGGTAAGGTAGTTTACACAATGTGCTATGTAATACTGTATGAGTTATTAAAGCTCTTTATTAATCATTTTGAATGTAACATTAGAATATGATTACATTGTTTAATTGTTTTTGATGTCCTAGGAAAATCTTGCAGTTGTGTATGATGTGAATAGCCCTGCTCATTACACAATATATGAACCTGTAATCAGGATGAAAGGAAGCACGAAAATGTCATCCTCTCAAAGACCATTCAGTGCAAAAGAAGTTACTAGTAAAACATTGGATTCTCAGGCATTGAAAATGTTACAGCCATGCGTCGCGAAAAATATACACAGTGTTCTGCATGAGATTGGAGGAATCGGAGCAATTGTGTTTCTGTTTGCAAGGGTAAGTTTCTGTTACTTCTTCAAATCAAATAGTTTTTAATAACATTATATAAATTGCAAAATAAACTGTTTTTTGGAATATACACAATTTTCTGGATTCCAGCAAAACAATTGTGGTTACTCTGCAGCTAGTAGTAGCCAACTGCCCAGTTTGTCAGCGTTGGTGCTGCCCTGTCAAACATTGCATTGAATTTTAATACCAATTGCTACTAAACGCCAAAACAACATTTTTCAGATATGCAACATAATGGTAAAATACATTGTTCAGCATTAGCCTGACATTCCACTACAGCTGTTTTTAAAAGTTAAGCATTGCGTCTCCACTTATTCACAGACATCTGAAGCTATTCCCACATATTTAAAACATTAGGTCAAAATGCAGAGATAAGTCATTTGAGCTATGTCATATTGCTGACCCAGACCCTGTTTACAAATCAAACTGTCCACAGTGTGGATTTCAGTCATTCTGTTTCAGCTGTGTTAGAGAAGAATATACCTCCTATCAAGACAACCTAATGCAGAGAACTAAAAAAGTCCATTAAGCACTTTTTATTAAAGTATAAAGGCTTCAGTTAATTCAGGGATGTTATTTAGCTCAGAAATACTCAGCCTTTGATATAAATATTAAACACTTTGAAGTTGCATTTAGAAATAAATGAGTGTAACATAACATTGGAGACTAAAAACAATAAAGGAACATAGATTGAGATGATAAAACAATAGTGTTATTTCAGTGATCACGAGAGACGTCCATTTGAATAAAAAAAAAAAACAATTAAGCTGGCAACATACAACAGATCCATCAGGGGGTAAGTGTATCAAGGTGTTGATTGGTTGCCATAGGCAACATCTCCACTTTCAAACCCGCCGAGTTTTCCGGCGGGTCTGAAATGTGGACATGTTGCCTATGGCAACCAATCAGATTCTAGCTATCATGTTATAGAATGTACTAAATGTTAACTAGAATCTGATTGGTTGCTATAGGCAACATTTCTACTTTTCAAACCCGCTGGAAACTCACAGCTTGATTCATTTACCCCCCAGGTCTTCCAATGATCATTTGAAATTACTGAATTTGTCATTATAATTAGTTAAAGGGGCTCTTTGCAGGGGTGTTGAGTGGTAATACAACTCTTTGACCAACATTGCGGTTTGACTAGTTTATATAGCCCACTAAGCACCTTTTATCTTTGCAATCTGGCTGCACCAATATGCAATATGTAGCACTTAACCTTATGTATCAAACTCCCAATGTCCCATAGATTGTAAGCTTGCAAGTAGGACCCTCTTAATTCTGTCAACCTGTACTAGCTAGTATTGTTTTATTACAGTGATTGATCCCAATTGTAAAAACCTAAATAAATGTTGATGATTACTACCCAATAAAAATCTTATCAAGTACTGTTATTTTGATATCCTGATCAATCTATGTACGGCCAGTATATCCTGTACTTCCCCTGAATCCTGTTCATATGGTGAAAATCAAATTAATTAAAATCACCAAACTGTCAGTTTATGGTTAAGTCTCACCCCCTTTACACATCTGAAAATCAGGATTTTCGGAAGGTAACAACAATTGTTTAGCCTGTTCACTTTTTTTCCAAATTTCAGTTAGCTTTTTCTGGCAAATTAAAAGTTGGATTAAATTTAAAAAATGTTTTCCTCTTCGTTCCTCCATGGCAGCTTAGTTAGTTATAGACCGGTTAAGTTAAAGCAACCCCTAGTCGATATGTAAGGCAGCTGCTCCGCTTCCCCTATATATTTTCCAGTCTCTATAACTAGGTAGGCCAGGAAGTGTTTGTTATTCTTCCTATAGTTGAAGGACTTATCTACTTTTTGGTCCTGGTGACGCAGCCTGTATGGTGTAAACAGAGGATTGGGCTGGCTACTCTGGAAACACCAGTCTGCTACCACCGGGATTAAATATTTTTTGCACCACGTCAGAGTGTGCCAAAATGGAGGACCAGGCAAACATAATACTCAAAACTGCATTTATCGTTCCCTGTTTTTGGGAATAGCAGACTTTCAACAGTCAGACATTTTGACCATGTTGAAGCTTAATTCCATCCCCAAACAAGGGCACCAGCTCTAGGTAAGCCCCTACATGTTTTATTCCTATATTGATCTTGCTGATAGCTATTTGTGATACCCTGTTCTTTCACTAATTTTGTAGAGACCGTGGAAGGGAAGAAGGAGAGCAAAGTACATAAACCTTTGACAACAGACCCTGAAGGGTTTTTGTTTTGTGCAGTATGCAATTCTCAATTCTTCAGAGAATTTAGAATCTCCTCTAATAATGAATTTGGAGAGATTAAAGAAACACCTAGGATGTTTAATTTGGATAATATGGAAATGTTGCTTAATTATATACTAAGTAATATAATCAGGCTATGGGGATGAATGAGGAAACCGCTTCCACTTTTTGAGGATCATAAAAAGTCAACATTTCAAAGAAGTTATAAGTTATAGGTCGGGATGACCATACACCAGACAGTATATTCCTAATACACCCAAGCAGACATCTCGTACATTCAGATTTACAGATGGAAAGATTAATCAGAAGACTTAGCAATGACTTTTGCCAGGACCAGTCCCCATTGACACAAATAGGAAGCAGATTAACACAATATGCAGAAAGATGGGCCCAATCTATCACAGAACAATAGGTTTGGGGCATTGTTAGAAACGGAAACAAGATAGAATTCTATCAGTGTCTCAGGGGAAACTTCTTTGTCCAATAAAAGTCTTAATTATTAAATTCAGGTGTTTCCCCCATTGCCTGAGATGTGTAAAATCAAGCACCTAGCCATGCAGTCTCCATTTGCAAACGTGATACAAAATGGGTTATTCTGAAAAGCTCAGTGACTTCAAGCGTGGTACTGTGATAGGTTGTCACCTTTGCAATAAGACGGTTCGTGAAATTTCATGCCTGCTGGATAATCCATGGTCAACTGTAAGTGATATTATTAGAAAGTGGATGCGTTTAGAAACAACAACTTCGGAAGACCCTGGGAAATCACATAGCGGGGTCAATGACTTCTAAGGCTCATAGTGAGTAAAAGTCACCAATACTCTGCTGATTCTATAGCTGAAGAGTTCCAAAATTCCACTGGTATTAATGTAAGCACAAAAACTGGGCAGCAGGAGCTTAATGAAATGGGTTTTCATGGCCGACAAGCAGCATGCAAGCCTCACATCTCCAAGTGCCAAGCATTGGATGGAGTGGTGTAAAGAACACTGACACTGGATTGTGGAGAGGTGGAAACGTGTTCTCTGGCATGATGAATCATGCTTCTCTGTTTGGCAATCAAATGGGTGTGTCTGGGTTTGGTGGATGTCGAGAGAACATTACCTGCCTGTCTGCAATATGCCAACTGTGAAGTTTGGTGGAGGAGAGATAATGGTATGGTGCTGTTTTTCAGAGTTTGGGCTAGGACCTATAGCTCCATTGATGAACAATCTTAATGCTTCAGCATACCAAGTCTTTTTGGACAATGCTTTGCTTCCAACATTGTGGCAACAGTTTAGGGAAGGCCCTTTTCTATTCCAACATGACTGTGCCCCAGTGCAGAAAACAAGGACTACAAAGACATGGTTTGAGGAGCTCGATGTGGAAGAACTTGACTGGCCTGCACAGAGCCCTGACCTCCATCCCATCGAAAACCTTTGGGATGAACTGGAATGTAGATTGCGAGCCAGGCCTTCTCATCCAACATCAGTGCCTGACCTCATAAATGCTCTACAGAATGAATGGGCACAAATTACCACAGAAACACTCGAACATCTTGTGGAAAGCCTTCCAAGAAGAGTGGACGCTCTTATCACTGCAAAGTGGTGACCAACTCCATATTAAAGTATATGTATTTGAATACAATGTCATTACAGTCCCTGTTGGTGTAATGATCAAGCGTCCGAATACTTTTGTCCATATACTGTATGTCTATACCAGACACTTTTGCATAGAGTTTGTGAAATTTATTCTCACTACCATCAGTGAAGGAGAATTTATCATGTCAATAGACCTTCACGAACCCTTGTTTTCCCTATTCCGCCATCACAGTAATTAGCACTTTGTTAAAAGTTCTGTGACGGCAGGGAGGTGAATTGAAAGTGCTGACCCTTGACCTGAGGAATTTCCTATGATGATCTGCAACAGGGATATGATAATGGGCATCCTATTTTCATTTTCCTGTTGCAGGTCATCATAGGAAATTCCTCAGGTCATGGGTCAGTACATTGGAAGTGCTAATTACTCACAGTTTGAATTCTCCACCACTTTGATGTTGTCCAGAGCACATTGTCAACAGCAGGGCAGCTCAAGTGACAGCCTTTCTACAAGAACATGGCTGGATTGTGAACAAAGCAAAAAGTTATCTCATCCCATCACAGTAAATAAAGTTTTTGGTGGTTTAGGTAGACATCATAGAAAGCAAGGTATCCCTGTCAGAAGAAGATGTTTCAAGTTCCCTGGCACATCAACTACAGAATTTCCACCAAACCGTGATAATGAAGGTACTGCAATTATTGAGAATGTCTTCTATTGTAGGGATCATCCCTAGGCAAGGTGGCACATGCGAAGTTTCCAGATGGAACTTCTAATTGAGTAGGATTGCAAACAGATTTTTCTGAATCATGCTATCACACTGTCATCAGCCGAGAGACTTTGTGGTGTTTTTTGACAAAGTTCAAAATTAAAAGCAATAGGAGTGTCACTTTTGAAGCCAGAGTGAACCATACTCATAAGTCATGACAGAGTCCAGTATCACAGTGTGGGGAGGCCACTTTCTGGCACAAATAGCACAAGGAGCATAGTCACAAAACAAGAAACAAAATTCACGTAAATGTTTTGTATGAGAGCAGATCAACACTTTCATCTTCAATTAAAAAATAAGCACCTCAGAATTTTTTCAGACAGCAAGATAAATAATAAATCACCAGGGAGGTACAGAAGCAAAGCTATGATGGCTGCGGTAGCAAAAAACATGTCTTGGGCAGGAATAAATCTGCAATCACGCTCCTCATAGCATGTAGCAGACAAACAGTATATAATAGCCAATTACTTCCATCAGAGACTAATTAATCCAGTGGAGTGGGCTCTGCATCAGGAAGTGTTCCAGCTAATAATAGAAAAATTTTGGACTTCCTCGAGGACATCATGGCAACAAAGAAAAATTTCACCTGTGGTATGTCTTCCCTCCATTTTCACTCATCAATCACATTGTAAAAAAGATTTAAATAGAGAAAGCAGAAGTTATATTTCCTTCTGGCCGCAATATCAGTGGTTTCCACCAGTCCTCCTGTTTCAAGGCTCAAATCATCCTCCTAATCTGGAGTGACTGAATTAGTGATCAACACACTTTTACAAGCAATGAAGAAAAACATTTTGATAATCTATTATAGAATATGGAGGAACTTTATCACATGGTGTGAGTCTAAATGTAGACTGACTGCAGCCACTTGTCCACATATCTTTGACTTCCTCCAGAAGGGTTTCAGCAATGGTCTTCCCTTATCTACTCTCAAGTTACAAGTATGCCACTGAGTGTCTTTTTATTAGGCCAACTTAGCTTCAGAGGAACTGGTTATTTATTTATTTCAAGCAATGAAGAGGATCTTTCCTTCTATTAGGTTTTTGTGGCTCCTCAAATTCGTTTTCAACATCCTGATATCTGACCCTTTTAGATCAAGAGGTTTCTCTGAGATGGATGACGCTAAAGGTGGTGGTTACTTTTTCCTGCTGGGTTTGAAAATTGCAAACACTATGTTTTAAAGAACCCTTTTTGAATATCTATACAGATAAAAGCCAATCCAGTTTCTGCCAAATGTAGTATCTACATTCCACAAACTTATGATGAAAAGGAATGAAAATGGCAAACATTGGACGTGGTTAGGACAGTTTCCATATATTTGTTCAGGATCGAAGGATTTAAAAGCACGGGACAACATTTTGTGATTCCTACAGGACCTCTGAAATGGGGTGTTCCCCTTCTAAACAAGCCATTTCCAGGTGAATCAGGGAAGAAATAATACAAGCATACATGAGGAATGGGCATAATGTGCCAGAGATTCTGAAGGATCAACTCAGCAAGAGTGGTATCTACATCTTGGGCAAAAGGGCATAGGCTTCAGCTAGAGAGCTTTGAAAGCAACTGGATGGAATTTATGCATTGGAATATCTGTCATGGAGTATTTACAGGAAAAATAACGTTATCTATCATTTGCAATTTGTTTACTTTAAGTTCTCCCTTCCATATTTTTTTGGTTAGGTTATTTCCCATTGATTCCCATCAGTAATGGTTACTACAGATCAGGTGTGCTAGAGATGCCCATACCCTTTACATGGTACATGCCAAAGTTTTCCAGGCAAGAAGGCATAGAAGAAGAGATTTAGTACAGACAGGCTGACTGTTGGCTCTAGTCAGAAATTAACATAAGAAAACTATGTTCACCTAAACCACTTACATTTGCTTACATTTGAGCTTTGAACATTATATGCATGTTTTATTTGCAATAAACAATTTATTTTTTATTTTTTTTCCTAAAATGAAAATATTTTACAAATCATTCCCACCCCCAGGTTTGATAGTGTTTTAAATAGAATTTGTGTAGTATGAATAATTTTAGTAGTGCATTTATTGCATTTGTATTGTAGAAAATATTTTTCTAAAACTGTTTATTAGTAATATACAATTATAAAACTTCAATTTGTTTTAGATTGTGGAGATCAGCAACTGTGAAAAGACACAGTCCTTAGGATTGCATATAATATTGTCTTTAACAAAATATAACCAGCAGAGAATACAAGAAAGTGAAAACTGTGATATTTACTCAATGATACACCAAGTCTTTGTACGACCTAAGTGTATCATCGGCTTTCATATACTAAAGGTATGTACAACGAGTTAACCATTGCAGAGTTTTTTGTGTTTTTGGAACTAAGTTTAAATATAAATACAGGATACCATTTAAGTAAACTATATACAGCTGTGGCGACTGTAGCCATGTAAATCTGTGATTATGTCTAAAGTGTCTGTTTGTCAGACTAGTAAAATTGGCTTTCTTTAACTGTATTGGCAACATTTGTACAATTACCATGTCAGTTGTTAGCCACTTTGTAGCCCCTTGCAAGAATGGTGCATAATCAAATAACTCACTTTTAAATATTGGACTTTAGCATGCCTGGAGGCCTGAAATTGATCCAGAAATTCATATTCTGTTTCCTCAATAAAAACCTTTACTGAGCAGTATAAATTCACATTTCAGAACAAATACACAGCAAAGGATGTTAAAGCCTAAAACAATAAAATTGAGAGGAAAATAAAATTACCACTGTCACGAGCGCCCAGCCTGTCCCAGATACAGCAATCTGAACAACTGGCCGTGACTGGCTTCACTTAGCAATGAATACACCTTTTCTGCCACCACAAAGGATTTATTATGGTGTCCTCACATTCACCAAAGCCACTTATTAATATTTCACACTTAAATCACGTACACATGTAGCATGAGCCTCTCTGGGCTTCGTAAGTTCACAAAGAATCACGGAGAACACACCAGATTAAATTTATTTAATCTAAAAAATGTTTCCAAGGCTTAGTTACAAAAAAGTTTATAACAAGGCATACATTAAGTTGCACAAGTACGTTTCAGAAAATAAAATAGGAAATAAAACCAGAGTCACTACTTACTAGTTAAGACTTGGTATGTGAGGGAATACCTTGTTGCTCCACACTTGTGCATTGTGATATTAGGCCATTTGTCCTATATGTGCTGGATATTGCAGAATGTATGGGTGACCCTATTGTATCCAGTTAAGAGCTTGATAGAGTGTTCAATGTGTTAACCATGGGACCTCTCTGCCCAGGGATCTGACAGCTTGCTTATGACCTCTGTTGTTTGAGATTCTCAGTATCCTGGGCATTCACACTACTTGCTTAAATCTGGCTGCTGTACAACAGAAATCTGTTCCCCAGTGCTTGACACACTCCCAATGCTTTTCCAGCACAACTTTCTTTACCTATGCACTGTGATATCACTGGGAGGAGAGGTTGATGACTCGTTGAAAAAAAAACAGCTAATCAGTTACATGTTTTTTTTCTTTGAACTTCTAGAGCTTTTTTTTTTTTTTTTGTTCATTAAATCCTTTCCAGTGTCATCATTGGAAAACTAGTATTTCAGTGAAAAGTGATAGATTTCTATTTTCCTGAACCATTTCAGGAAATTAGCTTTACTGTATGTGTATATGTTATTGGTTTATCATTTTATTTGTAGGTACTTCTGAAAGGGTGTACTGGTGATTGGTTACTCAATACAAGTGTAAATGAACAATTTCATCTCAATTTTGATACTACTTCCGTGATTCAAGACATCCGCTTACTAGAACACCTGCTGTTAGATTGGAAAATATGGTCAAAGGCAGAGGTATGCGAGTACGTTTTGCAAGTAACACAAGTTGTTTTGTCATTAACATATATTGGTGGTTTGTTAAATGTTGTTTTCAGCTGATTTCAATAATCCATTTGGACAATAAGAAACATCCCATCCCTTCTGCTATACAAATAATAAATGCTTTTCATGCAGGGTTTAACATTAAAACATTTAGGCCCAAATAATATGTAACTCCTATATTATATCATACCACTTTATATTAAATTATTATACATATTTTTAAGAACTTTATGCTTTCAGAAAGGATACAATACAACAATAGATGCCAGAAGTCACAATGATAACAGGTGTATAAGCATATAAACAGATTACACAATTAGAGACTAGAAACCAGATAACGGGCATGGTAATTTAGAATGTAGCACAAAACGGTATCTCAAAGGCTTGGATATGTGACTGGCATTGATAAGAGCGTCAAAAGGAATGTAGCAGGTATAGGGTGGACTTTGTAAGGGGGGAGGAGTAATTGAGGCCAAAACCAGAATTCCTGTGGAGACCGATTAGAAGAGATCATGGACATATTTAGTGATTGGGACTTTGGTGATGGCAAGGAAAAGCCTGACAATGTCATCCCAGAACTGAACAATCTTGGGGCAAGACCACCAGATGTGAATATAATATTCAGTCTCACCACAATCCCTCCGACCTTGATCTGAGGTCACGCCATAGATCCCCTTTAGACTAGTGGGGACCAAGTACCACTTATAATACACTTTTGGATGCATTTTTTCTTGAACAAGGAAGATATCAAGAACCAAGAGACTTTCCCTCGCAGTGGAGAAAGTGTCCTCTTCCGGTTGCGTACCCTAGTCCTCTTCCCAGTTAGTCTTGCGTCTCGGCATGGCAACCTGTTTAGTGGTTACTAGTAAATTGTAGAGTATAGAGATTATGTTCTCTGGCAGGGGATCATGTGCACATAAAGATTTGAGTGGGGTCAGTGATCTAGTTATGACAGGCCTAAGGTCAAGTTTTTCCCATAGGTTATTCAGTAAAGCACACTGTTCACATCCCAAGGCATACAAAACAATTTCGATACCACTCTTAAAACAGGTCTGGAAGCAGGTTATGCATTGGCCTGGTAAGAAGACAGATTTGTTCCAGATGGACCCAATAGTGTAGGGAATTGATGTATTCCTGAAATGGAGTGCATAGTGGACGCAAATTTAACATACAAAAGCTATAACTGGGTGCTACTGTGCCAGGGTAAATCTAAGTTTAGTTGAAACACTTAAGGCTGACACCAGAGAGAACTAGAATCATGATTACATGATATACGCCACAAATTGTAAAGATTATATCCTCTACGAGATTTTTCGAAGGAAGGATTATCTTTCTTGAGGTGACTTGGTATAATTTGTGGCATCTACAAGCCTTATAGATTTTTTATGTGGGACCATTTATTAGAGTTTAATAGTTTAACCTCCAAAGTATGTATTGTGGCCACTCGTACCTTATGGTATTCATCAAAACCTACACAATGTTTCATAAGTAACAAACATATGCAATCCAAAAGCTTTTAGTAGTGTTTGAGTATGTATTCTATGCAAAACTATATTTGATGATATATGCATAGATTAGAAAGTTTTATATTTAGCACATTGATCACAGTGCTTGATTTACCATGGTTTACTATTGATTGCTTTGGGAGACCGGGTACCTCTAAAATTAAGCTGCTTTCATGCTCGCACATAATTCTACATTTTTCTTATATTCCATAGCTTGAGTGCAGATTAATTACTTTTCAAGTTCAAACTTTCTGCACATACATTTCATTGCAAATCCATATATATGACATTTTTGTTAATGTAGCATTTTTCTAAATAATCAGTGTGTGTTGCAGAATGACTTTGTTATCAAAATATTGTTTTATTCAAAAATTTTGGCATTTGATTTAGATTTGATTAGTTGTGTTAGTGAAATTATCAGTTGATCAACTTACTGTACCTTTTTTCTTTTTTTTTTTTTTTTTTTCTTTTGCAGGCTGGAGTCTGGGAAACTTTATTGACCTCTTTAGAGATACTAATCCGAGATAACCATCCTCACAAGTTGTTTAATGTAAAACAGTTGCTAAAAGCCAGAGTGGTGCATCACTTCCTGCTTGCTTGTCAGGTTCTTCAGGTATACTATCTTGCTTGTTGATAATTTGTTCTATTGAAGACATTGAACTGAATTATTGACACTTTATTTTCAATAACGCCAAGCATACTTTGCATTGCTTTTGAAAAAGCATTTAAGGCATACTTTCAAAGCTTCCCTGCAACATATTGTACTTTGTACTTAATGAGTACTCCCTTAGATCTCCATTATACTTTACTGATCATTAGCACTCATGAATGCTACAAGCAATGTTGAATTTCACTCAAATTGATTGGTTGCATTATTTTTTGAACTGCTCGTATTAAAGCATGTTTAAAGGGCTTTAAGATCACTCGTTAACTGCTTAAAATGAACGCTCGTGTGTATAAGGCCTTAATGGCACAAATGTTTGGGTCTGTTTCTGTTACATGGGAGGCATGCAAATATTATGAGGGTGTGATGCTACTCCTTGTGTTTGTGGCAGATGTTAGTCAAGACAAACACTTACTACGTTTGTCTTAAGTGCTATGATTTTATTTTTCCTTTGTTAGAAAGATGAGGCCTATTTAATGCTGGTAGTTTATGCATAATGTATCTGCTCATGTATTAAAAAAATGTGGGTTATTATGGTTTCTCTTGTTATATTTCTTGAATTATAAAATCTTGTGTTAATGTTTTCATTTCATTGTTTCTTGTATCAGGAACACAGGGAAGGATATATTGCATCTATTCCTCAAGAAGTTTGTAGATCATATATCAAAATTATTGAGGAAGTGCTTGGATCACCTCCAGAATTGGACCTGCTCAGGCTTATCTTCCGTTTCCTCTTAGCTGTTCACCCACCAACAAACACTTATGTTTGCCATAATCCAAGCAATTTTTTCTTCTCCTTACACGTAGGTGAGTCATTTTCTTTGCTGAATTATTTCCATTGTTTTATTTTGTCTTTTAATAGTTCTCATAATTTTAATTGAATAATAAAACTGATAATCTTGAAAGGCTATTCTGGGACTCTGGAAACATTAAAATGTTTATAATACTATAGGTTTAAAGTATTATAACACTTTTCTATGTAAATGCAATGCAAGAGAGGATTTTGCAGTAATTTATATTATTTTTCTTGTCAGCTTGAAGTGACAACTGGAAAGGTCCCATTCATATCCCTTTATTGTACTTTTTTTTTTCATCATGATCACTTTATTTTTTTATGAAATACTAGCATATTCCTCATGCCAGTGCATTGGGGAGATGAAACATACCTTGATTACAGTATAGAAAGATGATACAAATTTGGTAACAGCTGTGCATGCAAGAGCTTAACTCAATATGAAACATGTCAATGATACATAAAGCATAAGTTCAAATTTTAAGCATTTGAATGCATATGAATATATGGAGTACTGTGTAGACCCGTTATACAATTAGTTTCTTTCTGCATAAAGCTGTAAAGTGCTTTGTGGATTGTATATATAAGACTGCATTGCAGTGTGTTGAGTGGACCTGAAATTGGTAAAGGAAGAGGTATGGACATAAGTGGAAAAAAAGAGCATGTGGTAAGATTCAAATAAAGTTTTCAAGGTTATGGGGACAGTCTGATAGAGTATAGCTGGAGCACTGGACAAATCTTGTGGGATTGGAATGTGATTACAGGGAATGATGAAGGACATATATTTTTAATAGATGGGATAGTGAGTTAGGTGTTAACTTTTCTTTTTTTTTTTTTATCTTTTTATCCCCTGTAAGTTTAAATTGACAGCTACTTTGCTGGAGAGTTGTTTGCCTTTTTCTTGATTCAACACAGATCACCTTTGAAAAGGTTGAATTTGATGGACATGGATTTTTTTTTTAGCAAAATAGTTTTGTACAGATGTAGCAAGCATCAAACTACGATTTCTGCCATATTTATGTGAAACACCAAACCATTGGGAAGTTTCTCAGTTTCTCACAATTCGCTGTTAAATCATTATAATATAACTTGCTTTTTGCACTAGCTCAGAGCCAGTTGGAGTCAGTGGCGAATCCAGGGGATCGCCCCCCCCCTAGCAGGGACTTGCTGCCGACAGCTACACACTGTGCAGGTCCGTTCAGCAGTGACAGTGTGCTGCCCGGCTGCTCTGATTGTGTTTTAAACACAATCAGAGCAGCGGGACAGCACACTGTCACTGCTGAACGGATCTGCACATACTGTGCAGCCGCCGGCAGCCTTAGAAGTCGGAAAGGGGGTGGGGCAAAGGTCAACATTGAACATCAATCAATGACTAGTTACGTTACAGTAGACTTGTGTATATTAGGGAGATAAAACAATCAGCATATATCAAAAAGTGAAAAGTCAAGATGTTGACCTAATTTTACAATAGAGACAGAGGGGAGAAGAAACAGAAGAAGGAGGTTAGACAGCAGTAAGTAGACCAGATAGGGTAGGGTATAGCAAGCTGCCATTAGATGAAGAGAACAGAGCAAGAGATCGAAAAGAGGAGGGAGGGGTAGGGAAGGTGAGGTAAAGTGCTGAGGAGGGGCATCAAATGGAATGATGTAGAGAAGTCATGTGACAGGAGTTTGAATTTGGAAAAATGATATCCATGGCACCCACACATTATTAAATGATTTAGAGATATTGCGCAAAAAACATGTCATGTACTCCATTTTGTATGAGTGCCATATTCTCTTAACAATTGTCTGCAGTGTAGGCGCAGAGGGTTGTTTCCAATTAGTGGCAACTTGACATAGTGCAGCGGAAACTATATGATGGAACATCTTTAATTGATGTTTGGTAGCGGATGGAATCCCAAGTGGGAGAAGGAAAAATTTGGGAGAGACTGGAATGTCAATTTGCAGTAACTGAGACGCGAAGTTCCTTAGTTCCATCCAGAATGCGACAAGCTTGGGACATTGCCACCAAATATGAAGGAAGGACCCTTCCAACAAACATCCTCTCTAACACTAGTGGGTGAGTCTGGGAAGACTTACGTTTTCAACATTTTTTCTAACATTATACTTCACAATTCATATGGGGCAAAAAACGTCCAAGAATCCAGCTCCTCGTCCTACAGAGATCGGCACGGGTTGGTGATTTGGGGGTCCCCATTTTTAAACACTTTTTTTTGGCAGCGCAATTTGCCCAATGTGTTTTATGGAACTCTTCGGGCTCCTCCAGAGTTTGGGTCTCGATCAAAGCCGAGAGCTTGTGGATTTCTTCCGCCTCCTCTCTCCTGTGGCTCCCTCGTATTAAACGTCCTCGGTCCGCTCTTTATCATCCATTTGTATCGCATTCGCTTTCTCTTTGGGGTCGAGTAAACACAAAGTTTAATCTCGCCCCTGCTCCCAGTCCAATCATTCCTCTCTTCGACAACACTTGAGTTTTCCCCAGGCTGTATAATTTCATCCTTCGAATTTTAAAAAAAGAACAATGTTTACTATCTCAATGATATCACTAAAGACACTTCCTTTCCCTCATTCGAAGACCTAAAAACAAAGTTTAACATTCCCAACACCCATTTTTTTCAATATCTGCAACTAAGAAATTTTTACTCCACTACTAAATTATCTTTAAGAAGCGGGCTGTTGACCTCTTTCGAGTCACTTTTCCTCATATCTCTACAATACGTGGAGCTGAGAGTCCCTGACTCAGACAATCGAGATTCTCATAAGCGGGCTTGGGAGGACCTCTAGATAGTGAAGATTGGGATGAAATAAAATCCAACACTGTCTCTGGACCTTTACTTTTAATTTGGCATTTTCCGAACACACTCCACAATATAAATAAAAAAAAATTAGAAGAAAAAAAACGTCAGTGTGCCTCCTCCCCACATTTTCACCCATCCCAAAAATTGGGCTGCTTTCCATTATAACAAGGGTACCCTCTGCTATAATGAAAACCTCCCAAAAGCTTTTAAAATCACTGGGGTTCTGACCGATCCCTCTGGGCTATGGGGCAGGGGTAATTAACAACTTTACGGTCAATTTTTTGACCCCAGCATAATGGACAGGGGTCTTGCAGACCAAAAGAGTGGAAAAAACAAACACACACACCTTTTTCACCACTTTATTAAATCTAAATTTTTAAATCCCACCCATTCTTTCAATATGAACAACATCAGCAATATGAAAGGGAGTCCTGGAGAATCACGGCTTTGATAAGTTTCAACCAACCACAGATGGTTAGCATGAAAAAGCCCTTATTATTGCATTCCAAACCCCCCACATATAATTTGGACTACACAGGAGAAGAAGAAAGTATGTTTATTCCATTTTGGACAGATCAAGATTATTTTTTCAAACTACTTAAAAATCATTATCTGGTGAATGAGGATGCAAGAGGTCTTAGGTACATCTGTCCATTATAGTGGGACCACTGGGATGGCAAACTTCCCACCATAGGGGTCCCAATTGTGTTAATATACATTGAATTCTGTTGGGGCTTGAGTAATTATTATTATTGTAGATTTGTAAGGCACCGCATTGCTCCGCAGCGCCACACAGTAGAGAAACAAACACATACAGAAAACAAGGATAGACAAGGCAGACAAAATAAATGCAGACGCAAAAACCAAGGCTATGGAGGTCCCTGCTCATTAGAAAGCATGCAGTCTAAGTGGAAGAGGGCACAGCTAAAACACGAGGAGCAAGTTTGGCTTAGAGTGGAGATTGTGAGAGCTGTGAGGGTGTTTTGGTGTGAATAGTATAATCAGGGATAAGGTAAGTTTTAAAAAAAGAGATGGGTTTTTAGAGAACATCTGAAGATTTGTAGGCTGTGGGAAAGCCTGATTGGGAGGCGTGGTAAGGAATTCCATAAGTGGGGAGCAGCACGGGAGACATCTTGTAGGCGCGAGTGAGAGGTAGTTACCAGAGACGTAGCAAGGTGCAGGTCAGAGGTAAATCTAAGAAGATGGGAGAGTATTTTGATATAAGATTTGAGATGTATGAAGGGATGGTGGTGTTGAGGGATTTGTAGGTAAGGGTGAGTAATTTGAATTGGATTCTGAATGCCACAGGGAGCCAGTTTAGGGATTTGCAAAGTGGTGCACCAGATTTCGAGCAGGGAGAGGAATATCAGTCTTGCAGCAGTATATAGGATGGTATTGAAGTGTGGATATATGTGTGTCGGGATTGACTGAGAGTAGAAGGTTGCAGTAGTCAAGACTGGAGATGATGAGAGAATGGATAAGAGTTTTGGTAGCATGTTGAGTAAGAAAAGGACGTATTCTGGAAATGTTTTTAAGGTGGAATCAACAGGACTGGGAGAGAGTCTGGATGTGAAGAGTAAAGCAGAGGGTGGAGTGAAGTGGGACACCAAGGCAAATTGTGATGTTATTGACAGTGAGGGAGATCTGAGGGGAGGTGGTGATTCTGGCAGGAGGGAAGATAATAAGCTCTGTTTTGGATATGTTAAGCTTTAGGTAGCGTTTGGACATCCATGTGGAGATAGCTGAAAGACAGTTGGTTAAACAAGATAGTACTGAAAGTAGAGGTCATGGGAAGATGTATAGATTTTGGTGTCATCAGCGTAGAGGTTGTACTGGAGCCCGAATGAGCGAATTAGAGAAGAGGTGTACAATGAAAAAAGTAAAGGGCCAACAGATAGTGGGAGTGAAGGGAAGGATGTGCCAGAGGTAGAAACACTAAAGGAGTGGTTCGATAGGTAGGAAGTGAACAAGGAATGAACTGTGTCAAAAAGGCCAATGAGTGAAGGGGTGTGTAGAAGAGTGTGATTAACAGTGTCAATAGCAGCAGAGAGGTCCAAGAGAATGAGTATAGAGAAATGACCCCAAGACTTTGCAGTAAGTAGATCATTGCAGTTTCAGTGGAATGTAGGGGATGGAAGCCTAATTGCAGAGAGCCAAGAATTGAGTAAGAGGAAAGAAAATGAGATAGGCGTTTTTGCACTAATCGCTCAAGAATTGTGATGGCAATGGGGATAAGAGAAATAGGGCGGTAGTTAGAGAAAGCGTTTGGATCGAGAGATAGTTTCATTACAATTGGTGGCATGAGCGCATGTTTTAAGGAGAATGGAAATGTGCCAGTGGAGAGAGACAGGTTGAAAAGGTGAGCTAGAGGTGGGCATGCAGTGGAGGAAAGGGAGTGGAAAAGTTTGGAGGTGATAGGGTCGATAGGACAGGTTGTAGAGGGAGATGATGAGATGAGTGTAAAAACTTTGTCTTTAGTTACTAGAGATAATGAATTAAGAGAGGATTGGGGAGTGTAGGTGAAGGTGGGTGGAGTGTGCAAAATCATGGTCTGTGTGGGAGGAAGAGGGAGGAGGTGCAGGGAAGTAAGTTGAAGGTAGCAAAGATGCGGCGTGCGTTAGAAGACTGAATGGATAATAGAGATTTGAAGAATGTTTGGTAATTGAAAAGGCAGTCCTGTAAGGTGAAAGGATGAATTTATAGTGGAGGAAATCGGGATAGGAAGGAAATTTCCTCCAGTGGTGCTTTGCAGTGCGGGAGCACTTTTGTAGGTCTGTTTGGTGTGCCATGGTTGGGGTTTGGATGTCGAAGACTGTATGTGGTAGCTGGAGCTGCATTGTCTAGGGCTGAAAGGAGTGTTTTGTTTTTTAGAAAAAGAAGGCCTAAATAGGGCAAGACATTGCAGACATATTTGAAAAAAGATGTTTTAGTGAAGATGTGAAGTGGATTGGGTTAAGAGTTCTTAAGTGTCATTGAGTATGTGAGGATATATGTGCAAGGGGGAGAGCATGAGTTAAGGTGAGGTTGTGGTCAGAGAGTGGGAATGCTAAGTTAGTGAAACAAGAGATGGAGCAGGAAAAGACAAGGTCAAGAGAATATCCATCACCGTGGGTGGGAGATGTGGTCCACTGGGAGAGACCAAAGGAGGAAGTAAGTGAAAGAAGTGTATTGGTAGAAGAGATAGTGGGATTATTAATGAGAGTGTTGAAAACATCCAGTATAAGAGTAGGCAGGTGAAAAGATATTAAAAAAGTGTATTGCATGAATGCAGCAATTTGTGTTAAATGTTAAGGTTAATACGTGACATTTGTAATGTGGCTGTATTATTAGGTATGCTGGAGAAGGGTGGGATATATATTTGATTGTAACCAATGCTGTAAACTCAAAAGTACAATTATAAATTGGATGTATATTTGTTGCTTTACTTTTGTGAGAACAAGTTTGTTATTGTGTGTAGTGTGGAAATATAGGTTTTATTTAAATGCACATATTTATGGATATCTCAATTTGATTTTTTTAGATGACAAGATATTTCAAGAAAAACTGAAATCTGTTATACATCAGAGACATTCTACCTTTGGAGGACGATCTTCTGTCAGTCCTGTGTTTTCAAGCAGAAGTCCTTTGGAATTTTCAGTTGCTCTGCCAAAAGGTATAATTTTTTTTTATTTTATAATTATTTAGTGCTCACTATTAAAGGCTTTACCCTGAGCCTAAATGTGAGTTACATAAGTTTAAAGATGTTAGATGAGGGCTCATTCAATTGATGTTTGTCACTTAATAGAGTGGTGGGCTATGTCGTGATGTCAGTTTGACTTGCATGTGTTGTGGTATCCAGTCTTCCAATGTCTGGAGTTTTGCAGGAGGGATTTAATGTTGTGATTCTACAAGAAATTAAGGCAGATGACACCTGGTTGATGATGGTGGAAAATACTGTTTATCTATCATCCACTGGGGGACACTGGACCATTGAGTATGGAACCTCCTTCAGAATATGGGCACTTTAAATAATTCTACCAATTAAATGCCCCTCCCTCTTATAACCCGCCACCCTGCAGGGAAGACAGTTTTTTTTTTTTTAGAGTACCCTCAGGACAGGGTGTTCTCTCTTTTCCTGGGCTGCCTCAGCAGCCTGTTTCTGTTTTTGTATTTATTTTTATTTGAATATTTAAGGGCAGGCAGTCTTGCGGGGTTGTCCGCAAACAGGAGCGGGAAAGAAGTCAGTAGTAAGCAGGCATAGTCTACCGCAACCCCGCTCCCTGACATGGGGGTGTCTTCGGGTGTCTTGCACCTCTTCACTGCAGGTTGTAGCTGGGGGTAGATAGAGCAGCACCAGACTGCACCGAGATATCGGCAAGGTAAGTTCTCCTTTCTAGCACCAGTAAGGGGATGTTAAAAAGATGGTCAGCTTCTGTGTGGTGGGGCCTGGATCCTGCTCAGCAAGGCTGCTGCAGAGCCAGGGCTCCATTTGGGAAGTAGAACTAAGTGGGGCCCGCACCAAGCACAGTCGCAGAACAGGGGGGCTGTCCTCTAGGACGCTGGCTGCTGACATGCTGGGCCCTGGGGGGAGATGTAAAAAAGAGCCTTGCACCATATCATTTACCTCTTCCCCAACTGATTTCGACTGTGTTCTGAAGATCAGTCTACACCAGTCACTTTGCCAGCAACCCTGCTGCCTCTTTACCTGCTCATTACCTTATGATGGGGATAAAGAGAGGTATATAACTGCGTGCTGGGGGAGGGGAAGGTGCAGGCCCGAGTAGCATTGTTGCACTCCCCTCCCTGACTGATTTCATGTGTGTACTGAAGATCAGACACTCCCATGAGCTATGCTACTTCCCCTGACTGATGTACTCTCCTCTGTCTCTATAGCAGCAGGTAAATACTGCTAGCTAGAGTAGGACTGGAATTGCATTGGTAATATGCAATATAATTCTACTCAGATTCTTTTGAGTTTTATTGTCTATTGATACCTGGTATATTTATCAATATTTTGTACTTTGTATCTGCCTTTTGTCCTACTCTTTTTCATTCAGGTTGGATAAAGGGAGGTCTTTGACTACTGAGTCCTGGTGGGAGGTGCAGGTACAAGCAGTATAATTTACACTAACTGACTCGGACTGATTTCAGGTGTGTTTTGAATATCAGTCAAGATCAGAAACTGTGCAAGCAACTACACTCTCTTCTGTCTTTCCAGCAGCAGGTATTTACTGCTAGCTAGAGTGGGATTGCAATGTGGATGGTGTGTTATATTTCTGCACAATTTACTGATGAGTTTATTGCTGTTTGCTGATACCTGGTTCTCCTTTTCTATATTGTGTACTCTGTATCTGTCTTGGTTTATCTTCCTTGCCTGTCCTGCCAAATAATAGGGTGTCTAGGATGGTGGGGCTTCATCTGTGACTTGTTATACTTGTGTAAAATATTAGGCTGTGACTATGTGGATAGTCTGAAAAGGATCATCATCATCAACATTTATTTATATAGCGCCACTAATTCCGCAGCGCTGTACAGAGAACTCGCTCACATCGGTCCCTGCCCCATTGGGGCTTACAGTCTAAATTCGCTAACATACACACACACACACACACACACACACACACACACACACACACACACACACACACAGACTAGGGTCAATTTGTTAGCAGCCAATTAACCTACCAGTATGTTTTTGGAGTGTAGGAGGAAACCGGAGCACCCGGAGGAAACCCACGCAAACACGGGGAGAACATACAACTCCTCACAGATAAGGCCATGGTCAGGAATTGAACTCATGACCCCAGTGCTGTAAGGCAGATGTGCTAACCACTACGCCACCGTGCTGCCCAGGATGATTCCACCAAACCAGAGTTGATTCCAGCCAGTGTCTACGATAGCTGGCCTCCCCCCAAAGGATGCCTTTGGAGGGAGGCCAGCTATCGTAGACACTGGCTGGAATCAACTCTGGTTTGGTGGAATCATCCTGGGCTGCACACTAGTGCAGTCTAATTCTGCATTTGCCCAGCAGTTTGCTTCACGTCCACTGGTTGCAGGAGAAGGGACCTGTCCTTCCATCGATTTCACTGAATCTTCAGCCGATTACCCCATGCTTCTCATAGCAATGCCAAAAGATGAGCCTGTTTGGGTGATATTCCTGGTTAAAACTGTACAAGGTTTTGTAAGAGTTTCCTTCTCCTTACTCAGTGAAGAGTTCTCTAGAATATTCTCTAAGTTGCGGAAAAGCCAGTCCTGTCTTAGTCGGGTCCTGGAGAGTGTTTGTTTCTGAGTGCTCTTCACAAGAAGAGGGTAATGTAATAGAACAATCCAACAAAGAGAATTCCTTTTTTTTGACACTTACTCTACACGACATGGTGTGGATGACTTAGTGTGGACAGTTCCCAGGTACTTTTGTGGAAGTTAAATAATTGGATGAAGTCAGCTAAGTTTATTAATATTGGTTTACCGTACGATTGCAATTAGTATACCACGTGTAATGATACAATCGCACAGTTTAATACCACACACCCTTACATCCACACTTACACTTGTAAATAGTACACATTTTCTAAACTTTCCAATTCATAATCGATTATTTAATAAATGAATTAAAGGTTAACTATACAGATAATATTATAGTAAAGGTATTTATGGTTCAGGAGCTCTACAATATATAGAGTTTGATCTCATATTAATCCATATTTCGCCAGCGGTAACCCGGCTTCCACAGAGTAGCTATCGGATCTAGTTATGAGCAATATGAGATTAATACTCAAAAGCACTTTTCTTATGGGTCAGTTTAAATGAGTTCTTCAGCAGGAAGACACTTATGCAACAGTTGAAGTGAGTTGCCCCCTCCTTGAAGAACTCTCTTAATGTCACAAAATTTACACAGATAACACTACCAGTGTTTTTTCTAACCTTGACAGCATATAAGCAACCTCTGTTTCAGGGACGGTCTCTCTTTGTCATCAGGTATCAGAATTGTCGGACAGTTCCTGGATCCAGGACTGCGCAGCATATGTATTGGTTGTACTTTGTATTATTTTTGTGTTATGCTTAATTTTGCTATTTAATCTCTTTTGTGCTTTGGAACCATTTTAATCGCATCAGTCAATATTTATTGATAGCGACGATATGGACTTAACACTATACATTTAGGACAGGGGCTAGTCAGCAGAGTCTGCAGGACACTGTTTAAAAGAAAAAAAAAACGTTGATTTCCTTCCTTATCCTCTGCAAAAAATTGCTATGTTAGTCACAGGCCCAACCTGTACATAGCTTTAGATTATATGCAGATATCAAACCCTTAATCACTTACCAGAGTAGGTTGCAAGGAAATTTCACTTACGGGTTTGCCTCTATAGTGTGATTGTCATTTCCCACATCTATTCTCCACTAATACCACAGCATGCAAGAATGGTACAGACAGGGAGTTGAGACCATTCTTAAAACTGTTAGTTTGTGGCTGGTGCTTTACTGAGTCCCATTTTTAGCTTCAGATTGGGTCAACTAGACTACAGGAAAGTGCCCAATGCAACTCTTTGCAGGCTTGCAGTCTGGGTGACATTGGTGTATAATGGAAACCTTGTCGGTACATATGTATATCTGAGGACACAGCCCTGGATGCTGGTCAAAACGGGGTGCCAGAATTTTATCTTGATGGTCTTAGCTTGCCGAGCCAATTAGCTCATTGGTTGGGAGGCAGAAGCAGAGTCAAAAGGACTCTGGATGTCTATTTGGGGTTGACTTGGATAAGATTATTAGCCAGGCGACAGGTGAAAGAGTTCCTACTGGTATATCTGCCAAGAGCGCAGAACTCTTGGTTTCAGGCCTTTTCACGATATGGTAAAGCCACAGGTATCAGGAATCGCTTCGGCAGTTTCCAGCTCCTCGTAAAGGACAGCAGGCGTGTTCCACTAAGATGCCGTCAGCCAGGTCCTCGAAATAACAGTCTGCATGATGGACCTTCTGTCCTCCCTGCAGAGGCAGTTGTTTGCGCCTGACTGCTGATTTATAGGGGTCAGTGGTTCAGTTCAACTTCAGATTCCTGAGTGAGGGGATAAATTAATTTCCTATCTTCTCACTACCTGTCTCTCTGGGGACCAGCTTTAATTACCATGCAGTTAGTCAATCCCACATTATTTGCAGCAAGTGTGATTTTCTTTCCGTGTTAGTATAACACACTGGGAGGGGTTTTCTTCCCAAAAGCTGTTTGTGTTAAGGTATCAGATGGATTCATTCGGCAGGATGATCCTCGGGACAATGGCCAGTCATGTTCAGATGGACATACTCAGATTAATAGGGTGTCTGGCTCTCAGATGGATACTGCCCCTTGGAGGTTGAGATGGCAGCGTTAATATGGCCTGTCCCCGGGCTATATAAGATTGGACGATTTGGAAAACAGATGTTTTCCCCTGGTGCTGAGATTATGTCTCCTTTCACTGTGCGTTCTTGAAAAGCTTCCGTTAAGTGTTCTAGTATTAAGAGTGTTGCTAAGCACATTATATAACATTCATATATTATGCTACAATAAATCACTTCTTTCAAGTTCAGTGCGTACCATTCTTTTATTTTCTACTTGAGAGTCTTGTGTAAAACCGACTATCTCACTTTCTTTCCTTTCACTTCATTCTCGACTCTCTGCAAGCAGGTTTCCACCCCCAACATTCATGTTCATGTAATAAATTGTTATATTTAACAGATTATAGATCAGATTATATATAATCAGCGATGTTTATAGTGTTTTCCACCCCCAACATTCCACTGAAACTGCTCTCACAAAAGTGATCAATGATCTACTTACAGCTACGTCTAAGGGTCATTTCTCTATTCTCATCCTCCAGGACTTCTTTGCTGCTTTTTACATTGTTGATCACCCTCTTCTCCTACAAACCCTTTACTCCTTTGTGACTACACTCTATTAGTGTCTCTACCTCTGGCCCTTCCTTCACTCCACTTTTACTATCTGTTGACTCTGTTTTTGGCTCTCTTCTTGTCTCCCTGTACACTTCTTTTTTTGGAAAAACAATTTCCTCATTCGGTCTCCAATACCACCTTTATGCTGACAAGTCCCAAATCTACCTCTCCTCCCTTGACCCCTTCTTTACTATCTTGTGTAATCATCTGAATCTGTTATCGCCATATGGATTTCCCAATGCTGTCTAAAGCTCAACATGCCCAAAACAGAACTAATCCTCTTCCCTCCTCCCAGAGTCACCACCGCTCCTCAAATCTTTTACACAGTCAATAATACCACAATTTCCTCAGTCTCCAAATCTTGCTGCCTTGATGTCACCCTTGACTCAGACCCTCTGCTTTTTTCCCTCACAGCTAGACTCTTTCCCAGACCTGTCATCTAAGAATTTTTCTTACCCAATATGCTACCAAAACGTATCAGTTGTCTTTTCATCTCCCACCTTGACTATTGCAGTCTCCTGCTATTTGGCATTCACCTCAGCAATCTATCCCCACTTATATTAATTTTAAATGCTGTAGCAAGACTGATCTGACCGCTCCACATGTGCCACACCACTTTGCAAATTCCTACACTATGTCCTCCAGAATTCAATTCAAATTACTCACCCTTACCTATAAAGACCTCAAAGACGCCACCCCTTCATACATCCCAAATTTCATATCAAAATACTTTCCTTCTCATCTTCTTAAATCTACTTCTGACCTGCACCTTGCCTTTCCTCTGGTAGCTACCACTCACTCTTGCCTAGAAGACTTTTTCCATGCTGTTTACCCACTTATGGAATTTCTGCAGCCTGCAAATCTTTAGATGTTCTCTAAAAATACAACTTTTTTTTTTTTTTTTAAAGCTTTCCTTGTCCCTGATGATACTGTTCACACTAATACACCCTCGCAGCTGTCCCAATCTCCCCTCTAAGCCATACTCGCTCCTCTTGTTTCAGTTGTACCCTCTTCCACCTAGAATATAGATTTTCCTATCACACCCAATCAGGCTTTTCTTTCCATTTATTTTGTTTACCTTGTATTTCCCTGTTTTATGTATGCTCTATCTTCTCTACTGTACAGCACTGTGGTGCCTTACAAATCTATATTGATAATAATAAGAATTTCATCTCTTTATATACAAATTTGAATGAGCACTAAGCTGTTTATTGTTTAAGGGTGGAATGTTCTACGTGAATCACTGTGTAATCTGGCCATTTATTACTTCCAGGGCAACGCATGAAGGGGTCTTGTGCACAAGTGCCCTCTCCTATTTGAATAGGCAATGCCATTCGTATTTTATGCTTGATAATTAGATTATTCTTCATATGTTTATGCTATCTGTTATGGCACTTTGTAACTGCTAGAAATAGCTCATAATCACAAAAATCGATTAGTGCTGCATTGAACTGTAATTGAGCTATAGGTAAGTACTATTTGTTATTGAAGAGGGTAGGTTTAATACACTTAAAAATTGAGCAGAATAGAACAGCCAGTGATACGCTAAAGATGCTTCACTTAACTTTTCCCCAAGTGAAGGATTAGATGAACTCCATTTCATGAATTCATGGCTGCAGCCGTTCACAAACCCACGGATGCAACCAGTATTATAAGATAAAGGAAGAGGCATTATTGCTACTCATTGTAGACTGCATCTTCATGCTCAATTACTTAGGGAGTGCAGGGGAACAGTGGCAGAAATAGAAAGGTAAGGGGAGGTGGTTGCTTCAGTGTCAATGTTTTTTCAGTTAGTTATTGTGAGGCTGTGTGTCAGTATGAATCTGTGTGTTAAGGAACAGATTATTATTTTTCTTTTTTAAATCATAATTACGTTTGTGTAATTATTAAAAATAATGTAATTACTTACTTTGTTAAATTATTGCTGGTATTAGAAGTGACCTTGGCATTCCACCTTCATTGTTGAGCTTCTTATTTCTTCAACGGATGTGCTTTCTAGCCTCTAATAACTTTACATTTTACAGTATGGGGTACATTGTCTTGTGTATAATCTTTATGGTACATTTGTTAAGTTTACGCAAAGGCTGTCATTTGAGGGGTTACGTTATATGCAGGCTACACAAAGTGAATATGGAGCTTGGTAAACTGAACTTGAAAAGTGGAGTGTGTGTGAAGTGCAAAGCCTGCGCTTTCCATTGATAAAAATACCTCTCAATTATACATTGTACATTTGGAGGGCCATGTTAAGTCACTTTGAGTTTACGTTAGAGATGGAAATTACACATTCAGGTGTCCTCAGAAGTAAAGAGTTAAAGGTGTATACTTTTTTAATCCTGTCCTATTTTTGCAATTGATGGAGGATAATACTACCACATGAAAGTGTATGGCATTTTCCTTGAATTTTAAAATCCATGGATCTTTTCTCTTGCAGATACCGATTCCACAAAATCACATATGCATCTTTCTGTGGTAGAGAGGTCTCGTTCCAAGAGTTTGCCAGCTTCTCCTTCATGCTCCCCTAAAATGCACCCAAAAAGGTTAGGAGGAAGCTTGAGAAAGAGTACAGATGACTTGACAGACTCAATAAAGCATGACCAAGGAATTCAAAACAAAATTTGCAGTTTTGAATATAAATTGGAAGTGCTGAAAAAAAGGGAAGATCAGTATATCAGCAGCTGTGAGTCAGCACACACCGTATGTGAATCATTGATGCTTTCCGACTGTATCACAGTTATTGAGCCTTCCAAAGAAGACTTGGAACGATCTGCCTTAAGTCTAGAAAGTGCAAATAATGACTCTGGTAAAATAATGCCTTATGAAAGTACTGGAGAAGTGTTTTTGCAGCGGCCAGACAATCTCAAAGGAATTCACTCACCCAAGAAAGGACAGAATAATATTAATCTTGCTTTTCCTTCAAGTGGATCTTTAACCAGTGCATGTTGGACAGATGTTCCTGAGAAAAAAATGTCTGAAGAATGGGGTAGCTTTCCCTTCTCCCCAATGTTTGACCTTACACGCACAGATTCTGTCATTTTAGAGGAAAGGTACTGTCTCTTTTTTTCTGCTGTCTGTATGATGTAGTCAATAGGACCTTTCCCTTATCATAAAAATAAATTATATATTTATAAACTCTATTTGTACCAAAATTAGCTTTTACAAGAAAATTGTAAACAGATAAGAAGTGAAGGGACCACTAATACTAAAAATACAAGCTGACTCATATAAAATATATACTAATAATATGTGGATGGGTGCACATCCTCTTTCTCATATTTATTTTACATATCAGTACATAATTAAGACCTAAAACTTAATGGTTTTAGATATGGGAAGGCATTAATTAGATAGGCATTTCATAATATTGATAGAGAGGGGGAGACAGGTTAAAGACAATTGTGCACAAAATCTCCGATTTACATATACACTGATGCAGTGATATATTGTTTGTTTTTAGTGCGGCGGATTATGTTTTGTTTTCAAATACACAGTGGTTTTAACTGTCCTGGAAGCGCTTTCTTAAATGATTCTGTTCATATGTACACATTTTATTCATTTAAAGGAACTCTCCTTGGTTTCACTGATTTTTATTAGTGTTTGTTCACTTACTGTAGGCCTACAGATGCATTTTCCTGTAGAAGGCAGAACTCCACAACATCAATAATAACTAATCACTAATAATAGTTTCCAGTGTTATACACATGTAATTAATGCCAGTGGGCGACCAAAAACAGAAAATTATAAAATGACATAGAAAACCCTTGCGCTGAATTCAATGATGTAATAAGTATGGCAGTTACAAATTATTTCCCAACAGGAAGGCATTAACAATTAATCATGTATTTCTTTAAGAGAATCCCACAATCATACATTTTAATAAAACATATGCAAAGTTGTTAAAATTCAATTAAGGATGAATCACGCTACATTTATCTTAATCTTTGTAGAGCGTATACCACTGCTTTGCAATTATATGAAGAAAAAAGAATAACATGAAAAACGGCTGAAAATGAAATCTTATGAAGGAACATTTCAATAAGTGACTAATGTTCCTTACAAAGATAATGTGTAAAGGAAAATTTCACAGAGAAGGACCTAGGTCACAGTCGCCCCCCCCCCCCCCCCCCATCGCTCTCTCCCACCCCCCTCCACTATTCCTATGAATGAGCAATGTGAATACAAATTAATTATGACTTAATTTATTTTCAAATTTTAGATCAATGGATGATTGTATTCACCTTGTGTGCTGTGGGCTTTATGACCTTTTGTGCGGTGTTGTTCTTACCATGCCAGATGTCATGGTATCTGATGTGCTCAGTGAAATTATTCAGCCTGATGTCCTCATAGTATTGGTCAATCATTCATCTTCTCTAATTCAACAAGGAGTTCTGAAAGTAAGATTTAATCATTATACATATAATACTCTTTAACCTTGTACATCTGTTGTTTTCAACATTGTGTTAACCAATTTTAAGCTATTCCAATGAAATCCAAAGTATAAAATAATAAGTAAGAGAGTGGCATTAAAATGCTAAATTTTGACTAGATTGCCACCAAGATCGATGGCCCTTTAAGTCCCTTCAGAGTTGGAAGTTAATGCAGCTGAATTACCTTTAGGGTAGTGGTGTAAAAGCTTTATTTGTTATCAATCTTTGGTGAAGGAGATTCTTGCTACAGTTGTAGGATTTGGTTGTTTTTAAGAAGGACTTTTCTGAAATTCCAAAACCCATGTTGTTATCTCGTCAAAGCAAGTCTAGCTCTTCAAGGAATGAACATAGATCATCTGGTGTTCCTAAAGCAGCAATCCCAGTTATTCAGTCAGTTTTCACTGTCCAAGTGCTTTTTTGGAGCCCCAGGAACTTGATGATTGAAACATGTTTCTTTCTTTTACTATAAATTCATATTTAAAGGAATTTTATTATGGTGTTTCTAGCAAATGATGTCCCTGTGTTTTAAAATCTTTTGTGTTCTGTCAAAGTCCATATCTGTGTAAGGTATCTCCAAATATTTATTTGAATAGGATTGTCACAGAGTAAATTAAGGCATTACTCGCTACATGAAGTCTCTGGTGGGCTTTGGGCACTTAAGACTGGGGGTCCCCTATGATTTATCATTTTAGCCAAATTCACAGGTAATACTGTGTGCATTACTGTTAGGTGTATACAGCTCTGCCTTCACGAACAGTACAGCGTGAAACAGGACATACCTCCCAACTATAGTTGCTGTAGGACCAGATCCTGATTAAGCGAGACAGTCACCCAAACTGCTGCACTATATTCAGGATAGTTGGCAGACTGTCTTGCTCTCTTTTACCTGTTTTTGTCTCTTATCACACATGATGACAAGAAAATAACTATTGAGAGGACACCCCTCTTTCAAACAATGGTGCCACTGAGTTTATAGGTACCAGGATGGGGGAGATATGGCACTTTTAATGCCTTCAGTGCTTGAGGAGGTGGGTATTAATGGCGTTATCGTGTGACAGCATGATGATGTAATTCAGCCCATCCACAACAGACAGGAACATCCACCTTAGGCAGGGTACTTCTAGCTAACTTGTAGCAACTGTGTGCTAAAGATGAGTCTCACTCATCCTTAGCATTTAAGGGGTTAAATTATAGTTTCTCTGACATTAAACTGTACATAAAACGTATAGCTAACCTTTTGAAGCCCATCCTGCCGGGAATAGTCCACTCTGACCAAGTGGGATTCATTCCTGGTCGTGAAGCAAGAGATAACACAACTAAGATTATCGACCTGGTCCATTCGGCAGTGAACTCTAATACACCCTCCATGTTATCCACGGATGCCGCAAAGGCCTTTGACTGGTCATTTCTCGGCTGTATGTTATCCCATATGGGCCTAAGACCAACTGCCCTTCATCGGATTTTAGCTCTCTACCGTAAACTTACGGCTAGTATAAAAATTAACGGGTCTCTCTCGGATCCAGTCTTGATGGGAAATGGTACCAGACAGGGGTGTCCACTCTCCCCATTGATTTTTGTACTTTGTATGGAAGCCCTGGCTAGGGCCATTACAGACAACTCTGACATTTCAGGAGTGGTGGTGGGCAAGGTGGAATATAAATTAGTGCTTTTTGCAGATGATCTCCTAGCCGTGGTTACCAACCCAATCATATCAATTCCCAATCTAGTTAAAGAAATCCAACGATTTGGTTCTCTATCCAATTTCAAAATCAATTATTCAAAATCGGTGACTTTGAACTTATCTTTAGCTCCATGTGTGGTTGAAGGGCTCCAGCAGGCTTTTGCATTCCAATGGCAACCTTCACATATTAAATATCTGGGTGTACTTATTTCTAAAGATCTGACGCAATTGTTCGACCTTAACTTTAATCCTCTCATGGCTAAACTTCGCAAGGATCTGGGAGAGTGGCAGAACAAGGCCTTTTCCTGGATAGGTCGTATCAATATTATTAAAATGAACATTCTCCCACATATCCTTTATCTCCTCCAGACTCTTCCAATTCACATACCCAATAAATGGTTTCATGACCTACAGAAATTGCTGAGAGACATTGTTTGAAGGGGAAAGAGGCCCTGTTTCAAGCATGACATTTTATATCGACGTAGACATATAGGGGGACTCCAACTTGCACACTTCCCCTCATGCCATAGCGCAGTGATGTTGGGAAGGATCCTGGAGTGGTCAAACGCTAATAGTGAGAAACAGTGGATCGTTATTGAAGGATCATACCTTCCTTCCTCACCTCTATTTACTCCATGGTTAAACAAACTACCTATCATCAGACACCCCATAATTGGTCCTATCATTTTAATATGGTCCAGACTTAGGATCCTTCCACATCTCTCCTCTATTATTTCACCACTGAGCCCCTTATTTGATAATCCTCTTTTCCCCCCGGGCGTACAAACTGGCCCCTTTAAGACATGGGTGCATGCTGGGATTACACGTGTTGGCCACCTGATAAATTCCACAGGCGTGTCCTCCTTTCTTGAGATCCAGGCCAAGTGGAGCTTCCGGGATTGGAGATTTCTCCAGATCAAGCACTTCCTGTCCTCGGGAATACCTCGTAATAATATAACTACAGCCCTCACAGCGTTTAAAACGTGGTGTCTAGCAGATGGCTGTCTTCACCATCTGCTCTCCAAAATATACAAACTACTTATAGAAAACCTTTTTAGCTCCTTACCCAAATTCACCACTGCTTGGCAGCAAGATGTGGAGAGCGTATCCGTGAAGCAGACTGGTTAGCCATTTTTGAGACCACAAATGCTTGTTCTGCTAGTGTCTCTATAATAGAAACTCATTACAAGGTTCTAACAAGATGGTATAGGTGCCCAGCAAACTTTTACCAGGGTGTCTCTGACTCCTGTTGGAGATGCCAGAATGCCCGGGGCACTACTATGCATATCTGGTGGGATTGTGAGACACTCAGACCTTTCTAGTCCAAGGTCATTGAGGTCTCAGCTAAAATATTAGGAGATGTGGTTCCTGATAGTCCCGCCTTCTGGCTTCTCAACAAGATCGACGTCCCAATTTCCAGGTTTAAAAAAAAAACATTTAACGTTATCTGATTTCAGCTGCGAAAGCAGTGATTCCAACCCATTGGAGATCTTCTAAACCCCCAACCGTCCGGGAGTGGTTCCAGAGATTGGAGTTTTATAGAGTTATGGATGAGCTCTTACTCTCATCTGCTGATAAATTTACTGAACATTACTCCATTTGGAGCCTGTGGCTCGAATTCCAGGACTCTGATAAATGTAATCATTTAAACAAACCAGTTCTCTCACCTATTCTCCTTGCTAGGACTTGAAATGTTTATTTACACAATCTGTACTAGGAGGCATTGCCCCCCCCCTTCCCTTCCTTTATCCCCGTCTCTGCCTTTTCCTCTTTCTCTTTTCCTTCTTCTTCTTCTATTATAACATTTATTTGAATGTGTTATTATGACATTTTGTATTAATGAGGTGGTTTTGTTACCCACTTATATGTTCTCGTGAATCTCTGTTGAAACTGCCTTAAAAACTTCAATAAAGATAAATTTAAAGAATTTATAGATTCTCTACAAACAATGGAGCGGAGATGTAGATATGAACTCACAAAACATATATTTCTGACAGACAATGCATAGACTTCATGTACACAGTGTTGTCCACCGTACCCAGTTGCCCATTTTCTATCTCCTCCTAGATAACTTACTTTACATGCTTGAATGTAACATAAGCAGCATTTTTATGTTCCTTTGAAAAAATACTGCAATGCAATATTTTTTTTCAACAAAGCATTTCTCCAATAAATCATTGTCTATACCATACATTTTACTTAATGCAATTTAAAATAGTAATAACAATTATACTTGGAGACATCCCATATCTTGATAACTGAAATATTCATTGTCTGTATACTGTACACAGTGTGTATGTGGATATTTGAATATTGATGCTGTATTTAAATTTTAAACTACCTATTTGTTTCTCTAGTTGTTAAATGCATATTTTCACCGGGCATCCAAGGAAAATAAAGAGGCCTTTCTGAAGAAAAGTGGTTTTTCCTTGCTTGCCAACCAGTTGTATCTCCACCAGGGAAGTCAAAAGGTGATAGACTGTTTGTTGGAGATGTTCTTTGGACGGCAGTTTGGAATGGATGAGGAGTAAGTATTGTATACATTTTGTGTAATATTGGTTTATATTTAATTATGTAAAATTGCAGTGGCATAATCAAGATTTTACATTATAAATTGGTTTTAAATTGATTGGTCACTCATACTGAATCTGTAATAGTATATAAAACTTGTAGATGATGTTCAATCCAGATATTTATTGTTTATTTTTTCATTTTACTTAGTACACTCTGTAAATGATTTAAGAGCATATTATCATTTCTGACGCTTTATTACTACTATATTATCTTTTCATTTTAAACAGGTTTGAGATCGAAGACATAAAAGCTGTTGGTGTTTTTCGGAAGTGGTGTATCATCCCCATACTTGGGTTAATTGAGAAATCTTTACATGATGTTACCTTGTCGCACAACTCATTTTGCCTTTTGCTTCAGATCCTTAACTCCTGCTCAAAAGTTGCAGATATGCTGCTTGATAGTGGTTTGCTGTATGCCCTGTGTAATACTTTAGCAACATTATGTGGTATTGAAACAAGGTAAGCTTTAGATTCTATTTGAAGTACCTTGAACTGAGTTGTTTACAGAAAGTATATATTTGAGGGAATTTTAAAATGTAATAATGGTAAAGAGTTTAAGGTGAAAGTAAGGGAAGTGAAAGGGTTGGGAGAGTCACACGGCTAAGGGTTTAGATGGAAAACGGTGAACTACAAAAGAGCAAACAGAGGGGCATATTCAATTAGCTTTTGGATTCGCGGTAACGCGCGTTACCGCGAAAAGTGCGCGTTCTTGCGGGTATTACGGTACCGCATTAACGCGAATTTTCGTTCGCAACCCTGTGGGCTGCGAACGAAAATCCACGTTATTGCGGTACCGTGTATTACGTTTCGCGGCTGTTCCGGCGCGTTACCGCGAATCCAAAAGCTAATTGAATATGCCCCAGAGACTCTGATGGCACAGAGAATGAATTGCAATTTAGAATTAAGAGAATTAAGAAGAGCTTGATTGTGATAGGTTGCCAAAGTTGCCCATACCTTGTGGAAGGATGCAGAGGTGTTTCTTATTATAATTGTTAATTGCTACATTTGATATGTGTGCCACACAAGGTTGCAAACAGAGATGATAGTAGAAAGGAGAGGTTTTTTCCACAATGCTGCGATTTGCAAGTGGCTGCACTCATGATATGCTGGACCAGTTTGTAGACATCCCTGGGAAAGTCATATCATGGGTTAGGAACAGGAAGCAGAATATGCTTGGGGTTAGATGGGATCTGCAAACTGGAGTCAAGGGAAATTACTTCTTTCCGAAATAGTTGAAGTTTAGGGGACCTCCACCAGAGGTTCAGGAAAGACCCTATTTGTCGATAACTTTCCCCAGCAGGTGTCTGAAAGCCCTGGAAAAATGTTAGAAATCTTAGTTGGAATATAATATCACTGGTAAAGTATTAGTACAGATATCCTTTATCATGTGGAACCTTAACGGAGGATTTGCAGCCGCTTTGTATAGGTCTGTCGACTCCTCCAGATCTAGGGATTCACCAATGTTGACCTCCTTGTTTTTTTTTTATAAACAAGTGTTTATTGACGGTCACACAGGAAAAACAATGCAATAAGATTACATGTTGTAACATACAAAAAGAAAACAATCAATCAATACTTAAATTAATAGAACAGAGCTCTCCACGTATCGGAGAGGAAATTGGTCAGATTCTATAAGATAATTTGAAAGAAAGGCCGGTATATATTTATATTTAAAAGAGAAAGTAAGGAAAGATGAGAGAGAAAGAAAGAGAAAAGTGAAAAAGAGAAAGGTAGAGGAGGGGAGGGGGTGGTGTGGTAGAGATCTCCCAAGAATTAAGAGCAATGAGGCGAGGAGTGGGAGGGTTACAGACGGGTATCGAGTATGACTAAGTAGGACTAAGTAAACGGGGAGCGGTATTGAAAGAATGACATTCATAGATCCCAGACCTTGTTAAAAGATTTGGCTGTGTTTCTTATAATGCTAGTCATGTACTCCATCTGGTGAGTTTGCCAAATCCTATTAGTAACAGAGATAAGTGCGGGAGGAGCGAGTTGCTTCCATTCCATGGCAATTTGACATGTGGTTGCTGAGATGATGTGGCGGGCAAGTTTGTTTTGGTGTCTAGTGGCCATGGGAAACCCGAGGGGTAGAAGGAAGAATTTAGGGTCGATGGGCAGGGGAATTTGGATCACTGTTTCTATCAAAGATTTGATTTCGCGCCAGAAGGGGATCAGTTTTGGACAGTCCCACCATATGTGTAAAAATGAACCTGCGCCAGAGCACAAACGCCAACATCTGTCGGAGGAGTCAGGCAGTATCTTTTGTAGATGGGTAGGAACATAATACCACCTGAAGAGGAGTTTATATATATTTTCTTTTATTCTGACACAAATTGAGCTAGAGGCAGCATTTTCCCGAATTTCCAACCATTCCTCAGCATCAAGTGGTGAGCCCAGGTCGTGTTCCCATGCCAACTCATGAGGGTCACGAGGAGGAGCAGAGGGAGCGAGTAATTCAGAATAAATATTAGATATAAGACCTGTCGTTGATGCCTGGCGCAGGCACAATGCTTCAATTGTTGTAAGAGGACGAGAGGTAAGGCGCAATGGAAAGTAGATTACGAATTTGTAAGTATTGATAGAAATTCCGTGTGGGCAGGCCAAATGTTGCTTGAATGTCTGTGAATTAGGGAAATGATACACTGTGAGTTATGTTGTTTATGAAACGTATCCCTCAGGAATGCCATGGAAGGAACGAGGGATGGTGTAAGCCCGGAGGAAAATCTGGGTTATTAAAAAGGGGGATTATTGGCGATGGATGTGGGGAGAGACTGTAGATCTTGATGGATGAGTCCCATATAGCTAGAGAATGGGAAAATATGGGATGAGACAGAGCTTTTTTAGGACGACGTGCCCTTGAAATCCACAGAAGGGAGGCAGGAGTAAGCATCGCCAGACTTTCAGCCTCCAGAGTCACCCAGACCCTAGTAGACCCAGAACCGTTCCATAAGACACATTGAGCAAGTTGGGCTGATAGGTAATATTTTTTGAAATTGGCTATACCTAGACCACCGCCCCGTGAGGACCTCTGCAAAATCCCGAGCCGAACGCGTGGGAATCTACCTGCCCAAATAAATTTAGATAACTCAAATTGGAGAAACTTAAATACGTAGGGGGGAATTCGAATAGGGAAGGTTTGAAAAAGGTATAATAGTCTAGGAAGGATATTCATTTTTGACAGAGTTTATGCGGCCTATCCAGGAGATAAATTGGTGAGACCAGGTGCTAAAATCCTTCTTAATTTGGGATAGGGTGTGGGAAAAGTTGGCTTGAAACAGATGGTAGAGATTTTTGGTCAGAAAAACACCAAAGTACTTTATTTTATGGCGATGCCAAGTGAAGGGGAATGTTTGATCTAATATTATCTTATCTTTTTTAGAGATATAAAAATCTAATGTTTCAGTTTTAGCGGGATTAATTTTGTAGCCCGAGAAGTGCCCATAAGTTTCTAGTTCAGAAAGAAAGGGGTGAAAGGGAGGTAATGGGGTTAGACATGCTAATGAGGACATCGTCCGCATATAATGCAATTTTACTTTCCGTAGACCCAACCTTTATACCAGAGATAAATTGATTGCAATGAATTCTAGCTGCTAGCTGTTCAATTATGAGGGCGAAGATCAGTGGGGAGAGGGGACATCCCTGACGAGTGCCGTGGGAGATTGTAAATGGTTTTAAGGTTAGGCCATTAACCGATACAGTGGAAGAAGGGTTTCTGTAAAGGGCCGACACGCCAGACAGAAATCTACCAGAGAAGCACATCGATTCAAGTATCCCCCGCATAAATGTCCAAGATATGCGGTCAAACGCCTTTTCCGCATCCAAGGTCATCATGAGAGAGGATCATTTTCAGAATAAGCCATTCTTACCATTCAAATAGTGCTAAGTTTTTTTTTTTGTTTGTTTTTATGATATGTACTTATTTTTAAACCCTGTTGCAATTTGTTGGGGAGTTTGCTCTCTCATTTTCTTATACCGATCTCTTAAAAAAATAAATAAACCCAACTGAGATTGGCTTTCGGTCTCTTCACTGTGATAAGGGTAATGTCGAAGTCAGCAAATTGGATAAAGTCATCTCAATTATTATCGAGCAAACTTGATTGTCTTTGTCTGAAATTATGCGTAGAGCACGCTACGGCGAGGAAGGGCGCGTCCAGCCGCAACACGTGGCAGTAACAGTTTTTACACTTTTGTATACATTCGCACCAACACACACATTTGTAAATAGTACACATTAATCGTAGTTGCAACACATAGTTATTTATGTCAAAATATAGTAGTGTTTATGTGTAATATTATAAGCTATATGCATATTAGTGATACATATGGTTCAGGTTAAAGGTGTCATGTCTGATATCATATTAATCCTCTTTACATCAGCAGCTGCCCGGTGCATTCGGCGAAGAGATTGCACATTGCATACTCTAGTTATTGATGTTAGGGTATAAACCTTTAATATGATGCTGACTGTAAAATAATAATGGACTGGTTGTAATTGGAGTTTTAGTGGGAAGAACAGAGTTCATCCCCTGGAGAGATGACCCCCCACCTTTGGATTCCTTAGATCGAACCAGCCTATGATCTGCAACCCCCTGGACCTTCCTGAAGCCTGGACCAATAGAAGCAAGCAATACCATCTGCATTGTTTCACTGTATTTCTGTTTGCATATAAGCAGGAGCTTTTCATTTAGTGTTCAGACATCTTGTCCACAGACTTCAGGACTGAATGACTGTTCACTGGATCCAGAGCGCCTGCGATAAGTAACGGCTGTACTTACTATTATTTCACTTGAATTATTCTGCTACTTTTTGAGAATAAATATTTGTGCGTTAGAAACACAAATCGAGATTCGACAATTGTTATTGGATAGCGACAAAACGTGCATAACAATTTGTGGGCTCGCAGCGGAGGTTTCGTTGCCGAAGATACCCAAAACCAACGGATTTCGGTTCCGCAACAAAGGGTGGAGACGCGTCATAAACGGGTAAGAACGCAATGTGTTCAAAACCTGAATATTACTTTGTGTTGTGAAACCGAATGTCCGTTTTGCATTATCTAAGGTGCACTAACTTGAATCTAGGGACAAAAGAGAAAACTGTTTCTTTTTATTGTCATATTGCGTTTTAACTGTATTGCATAGCTTAGCGTATGTGTACTTCCTGCTTTGCATATGTGAACTTCCGGTAGATTTTCCACGTGGTTAAACAATCGTTTTGATAGTTGTTATACATGCATAGTATAATCACTTGTGGAAGCCTCTGAAACGTTATTACTATTGTTGGGAATTTTGTTGATTTTCTGCGCAGAAAAGGTGTATATTGTGTGATTTTGAGATTTCAATACACTATGTGATCTATTGTTGAATAGAGTGTCAGTTGCTGTCTGACGAGGCAGGTGCCCAACTGGTGAACGGTATATTAGGCAGATATACCGAAGGCGAAAACAAAATAGGTTTTCGCCAAGCGTGCCCAATAGCTCACATGGTTTACTGATAATTAGTATTAGTAGGCGGTGCGATCCGATCGCACGGTAAGGACAACTGTGAGTGTGAATTGGGAGAGCAGCTTGGAGGAATTATACTGGAAAGGCAGGTTGATTGTATCGACTTTGCGCAACCAGCGATAATAAACTCAACAGATTTTGTAGTAGAGCCGTGGGTATAGAGGAGCTGATACCCTTGGGGGCCTACAGTGATATTTCTGTTTTAGGGGTCCTCGCCTAGTGCTAGAAAAAGCGAGTGGACGCGGCTAGTGGAAATACGTCCACCGGGCATTAGAGATCTCTAGCGGTGTTTGTAGCAACATGGTTGAAATTGTTTGCTGGAAGGAACAGAGTATTGCGGTATATCTGTGTTCCGCATAAAAGGGTATTGTTTGCTGGAAGGAACAGAGCACTGCGGTGTATCTGTGTTCCTCATAGAAGGTACTGTTCAACATGGTTGTTAAGCATACGCTAGAGATGGCCAGTGTACTGCCTAAGGAAGGGCCTATTGGTTCAGCGAGGTTTTTTATGTGTAAGAAATATGGTGAATACGCAACAGTTTATTGCGACGCGTGGGTCAAGATGACCAAAGATTGTGTTAGGCCTTTCGCAACAATAGGAAGTTTTAATTCAGAGGTACTAAATAATGTAAAAGATAAAGTGTGGTTGATTAAGTCAACCAAAGTGAGAAATAAACATAATGATTGTTTAAAATTGTCGCAAATGGAAGGCAACACGTGGCAGAGCAGCGAATGCACAGCGGAAGTAGGCGTCGCGAAAAGCGCGCGCACAACGGAAGTAGCCGTTGAGAAGCGTGGCGAACTCAGCGCAGGCGCGCCCCCGCCACCCTATGTGGCGGGAGGTGTAAGTACAGCCGTTATTAAAAATGAAAAAAAAGAATTTGCAAAGTTATATCCTGTTTTAAGTCAGTTTAAAATAAGTGTTTCTGATGAAGAAGATGAACCCACTGTAATTTCAGCCATTGCCCATGCTGTTTATATGCTAGAGGTTCAGCGTAAGTATGGAAAGGGGACAATGGCTGAGATAGGTGAGAGTAGTGTGACCACTAGGAGGGATAACATTCAAAATACTGAAACAGCAAATCCTGTAGTTACTTCTGAAGACAGTGAACCAGTGGGTACGTATCCAGTCAGCACAATATCAGTTCCCAATGGGACGGTGGATAAGGATGGTGTAGTTCCTTTAAGAAATGTTACAATTCTGACTAGATCAGAATTACGTTCCATTATGACGGAATTCCCAGACCCTAGAAAAGAGTTGGCTAAGTGTCAGAAATTTGTTAAAGACTTAGAAAATGCACATGGACCAACCAATAAGGACTGGCGTGTAGTGTTGAGGGCGTGTCTTCCTCCCAATACTAACATACAAAAATGTATTAAAGATTGTTCGTTGGAGGAAGATGACACCTTGACAGATGAGATTAATCAAGAGAATATAGAATAAATTGTCACACATTTAGCCATCTTTTTTCCAGTAGTAGTGAATTGGAGTAAAATTTTCACCATCAAACAGAAAGATAGTGAAACAGCATCAGATTACTTCGCTAGAGCTCTAACAGCGATAGCACGGTTCACTGGGATATCAAACATAGGTGAGGACCCACATCACAGAGAGGTAGCTGTATTAATGGATGGCCTTAGAGAAAATTTAAAGACGAGGGTACAAACCACATTACCTAATTGGAGAGGTATCACAGTAGATTCTCTTAGGGAGTCTGCTGTGGAGCATGACAAAAACCTTTTTAGAAAAAAGGAAGAGAAAAGTGATAGGTTAATGACTGTAAGTATACAGGCTCTAGAGGGAATGCATACACGACCACCAGCATACAACCCACATAACAAGAAACATAAAATAGTCAGGTGTTTCAACTGTAACGAAGAAGGACATTTCATGAGAGATTGTAAAAAGGAGAGACGCAATACACATAAGGGTGGGTCACATAAGTATCCTCCAAAGAGAAATTCACGTAGACAAGAGGACTCATACCTGCCCGCACACGTTATAGCAGCAAATGCCGTGCGGGAAAGCGATAGTCAGCGCTAGGGGTCAGGTCATACCTGTAGTCTACAGCCAGTGAGGTTAACTGAGAGTCAGAGAGAAGAACCAACAATGATAGTTGACATAGCTGGTAGGAAACAAACTTTTCTTGTAGATACAGGGGCGGCCAGATCTGTGATAACCTCTCCTTTCAATTTACAGGTGACCAGTAAAACTATTCCAGCTATGGGGGTAACGGGAAGAGTGTTACATTATCCTTTAACTAAACCCACAGAAGTTACTATCGGGCCCCTACATACTAAGCATTCGTTTCTCTTAGCTGCAACGGCTCCTACTAACTTGCTAGGGAGAGACTTGTTATGTAAAATGGGATGTGTCATATACTGTACCCCAGATGGTGTGTTCTTAGATATACCAAAGAAGGTCGCGCATAAGGTACAGGATATATTGGAAACCCCACAAAGGTTAATGTTACACTCTATCATTATATAGAACAAAGTCCATCTCAAGTAAAGGGGATGTTGCTGGAAATACCAGGTTCCCTATGGACCAGAGATGGACAGGACACTGGATAAATGGCAAACGTAGCCCCTGTCATGGTCAATCTAAAAAGTGGTAGGATAGCTCCAAAAATCCCACAGTATCCATAAAAACCGGAGGTGGAACAAGGGGTATATCCTGTTATTGAGAGGCTGTTGCAACAAGGGATTTTAATTCGTACATCCAGCATAGCAAATAGTCCAATTTTCCCTGTGAAGAAGAGTGGGGGGAGGGGCTATAGATTAGTCCAGGACTTAAGGGGAATTAATAAAGTTGTTGAGAGTCAATTCCCCGCAGTGCCCAATCCAGCTGTCCTCCTCATGCAGATTCCACCGTCTGGTAGTCATTTCACTGTCATTGATTTATGTTCTGCTTTCTTCTCAGTCCCTCTTCACCCTGACTGCCAATACCTTTTTGCATTCTCCTACCGGGGGGTGCAATATGGATGGACCAGACTGCCCCAGGGGTTCATTGACAGCCCCAGTATTTTCTCTCAAGCCTTACATGACTGTTTACAAACTTTCCAGCCTAGCAATGGGTCTGTTCTTAATCAATATGTGGACGATTTGTTGCTGTGCTCTGATTATTTTATGTCATGTTTACATGATACTAAATTGTTGTTGCTCCATCTCTCACAAACAGGGCACAAAGTGGCAAAGGACAAGTTACAGCCATGTCAGACTAAGGTCAAATACTTAAAACATTGTCTTACCCAGGGGCTAAGACATTTGACGACCGACATAATTGAGGCCATAGAACACATGGCTCTGCCGCAGAGCCAGAAGCAAATTCCCACCTTCCTGGGGATGTGTGGATACTGTAGATCCTGGATCCCAGCTTTTTCTATTCTGGCATTACCATTGCAGGATATAGTCTCTTCCTCGAAACCAGAACGTGTCGTACACACAGAAGAGTCAGAGCAAGCGTTCTTTAATCTTAAAAATAGTCTGACTAGAGCACCTGCATTGGGAATACCTGATTATGAAAAGCCTTTTGAGCTATACTGTACGGAAGCTGATGGTTGCGCAGCAGGTGTCCTCACACAGAAACATGGTGACGCTAGCAGACCGGTAGCATACTACAGTGCACAATTGGACACTGTGGCAAGATCACTCCCAACATGTCTCAGAAGTGTAGCAGCAACAGCTCTTCTGGTAAGTAAGAGCGAGGACGTAGTATTAGGACATAATTCAACTGTCTATACACCCCATGCTGTATCAGCTCTGTTAAATTCAGCTCAAACCAGACATGTTTCTTCAGCTAGATTCACAAAGTGGGAACTAGCTCTGATGGCACCCTCAAACATCACCATCAAACGATGTAGCACCTTAAATCCAGCTACATACCTTCCATATGTGTCTCTAGAGACACAAAGGGTGGGAGGTGAGGAGACACTGGGTGATGATGAGTTCGGCAAGAGTACTGATACGCATGACTGTATGGAATACCTGAATCAGACCTTTACTGCGAGGCCCGACATACGTGACACCCCCTTAGAAAATGTAGATCTTACGTTTTATACAGACGGGAGTTGTCATAGACAGACAGAGACGGGAGAGCTATGTACTGGTTATGCTGTTGTAGATGATCAGAATGTTGTAGAAGCTGAACCCCTTGACCGACCTCACTCAGCCCAGGTGGCGGAACTAGTAGCATTAAAGAGAGCTTGTGAGTTGGCAAAAGGTAAATCAGCTAATATATATACTGACTCTAGGTACGCCTTCGGGGTAGTGCACGATTTTGGGGCCCTTTGGCGTCCTAGAAACTTTACGACAGCAGCAGGCACGCCAGTGGCACACTCACAACACATAAAAGGACTTTTGACAGCGATACAGTTACCCAGGATGGTAGCCGTCATAAAGTGTAAAGCCCATACCTCTGAAGAAGACCCGGTGTCATTGGGCAATAACAGGGCGGAAGAAGCTGCTAAATGTGCAGGAGGGCAATCTATGACTGTATCGACCAAGACTATGATGGTATTTTCAGACATTAGACATGCAGAAATTAATTGAAATGCAAAATTTGTGTTCCCTGCAGGAAAAGGCGGTCTGGAAGGCGAAAGGATGTGGTCAAGAGTCCTCAGGATTCTGGAGGGGTGGACAAGGTAAGCCTGTAGCTCCCAGAATATACTATCCAAGCCTGGCTGAAGCAGTACACGGTCTGACTCACCTGGGTAAAGAAGGTATGTGCAAACTGGTGAGAGCATACTGGTGTGCTCCTGGATTTTCCTCTCAGGCTGGTAAGAAAGCAATGTCATGTCTTACTTGTTTGAGGAAAAATGTCGGGAAAACTATTCCAACTGAGCCATCCCACATCCCTCCTACAGACGGACCTTTTCAGGTAATACAAATTGACTATATCCAATTACCACCTTGCAGGTATCTAAAGTATGTGTTAGTATGTATTGATGTGTTTTCCGGTTGGGTAGAAGCATAGCCGGCAGCCACTAATACTGCTGTGTTCACTGCAAAGAAAATTGTACAAGAGTTTGTGTGTAGGTTCGGTATCCCTAGAATCATTGAAAGTGATAGGGGTACCCACTTTACTGGTGATATCTTCCAAAATATGTGTAAGCTCATGGGAATCAGTAGCAGACTTCACACCCCTTACCGACCACAAGCAAGTGGTAAGGTGGAAAGAGTAAATGGTACTATTAAGAACAAGCTTGGTAAGGTAATGGCTGAAACTGGGCTAGCGTGGCTTGAACCTTTGCCACTAGTCCTCCATAGCATCCGAACCACTCCTAGACCTCCTCTTAATCTATCCCCCTTTGAGATACTGTTCGGCCGACAACCTCATTTGATCGTGAGTCCGCAAGACGACTTAAAGTGTAATAATGAAGTGACTGTACAATATCTTATCAAAATGAGCAGACAGCTAAAACAACAACAACAAAAACTCAAAATGCTGTCACCTGGTATGCCAGAAACGAACTGTCATGATGTTGAACCTGGGGACTATGTTATGATCCGCAATTTCTTACGCTCAGGTTGTTTAACAGACCGTTGGGAAGGCCCATACCAAGTGCTGCTGACCATTACAACATCACTGAAGGTTGCAGAGAGAGACACTTGGGTCCATTCCACCCAGTGCAGGAGAGTCAGTAACCCGGAGAAAGTGCAATATAAAGCTGAGACCGACGACACTGATCTATCACTCGTAAACCGGTTCCGGGAGACCTAAAGCCTGCAGTCAAGACACCTGAACCAGAGATGTTGCCTCAGAACTATCTTTCCAGCGATGGAGTGGCGGTTTTTGTTTTTCTTTTGTTCCAGGATTTTCCTTGTTTTTACTTTTTCTAGGACACTCGATTTTTGTGATGGAGGACAGAGGCAGGTTCTGGTAGTTATACAGATGAGATGGAGTTATTAGAATACCCAGAGCAGCCCATTATCAAGCTTGGTCCACGGATTATGAAAATGTCTGCTAGCTCGGGAACTCGGAGACAGTGTGAAGGGCTATTGTCTGATGAGTATTGTATCTGTAAGTTCTGTGACTACCTAGTTGAAGAAAAGTGCATCCAGCGATGCCAGTCCACCAGTACCCTGGACATGGGCAGGTATCCTCTGTAGAATTATCACTCCTTAGTGGGTAAGGTTATAAATCAAACTGAGTGCTGGGTGTGCTCACGTGTGCCTCAGGCACAGCATAACATAGGACTAGTACCATTCCCACTAAACATCTCTGAGGTACTAGAATTGAAGAGAGGGAGGCCCATAGAAGGGAGGTACAATAACACTAGGTCCCCTAGTCTGACGCTTCGACAATACTCCTTAGACAGATCCTTACTGTGCCTAAACATCTCTCATGCAAAGCGTCTGGAGAATTGGGAAGCTGACCTATCAGATCAGACAATGGCTCGCCACACTCATTTTGGAGGGAGACTTGTAAGGTCACCAATAGGCAGGACTGTTGATGGACACTACAAATTAGGGCGTGTAACTAAACATAAGAAAGTATCCATTGGAAAGGTCTCTATAGGTAATTGTAAGAATGTCATCCATGCTGACACGTGTCTCTAACAAATGGAGGCACTAGGCATTGGTAGTTTTGTCAAAACCTTATGTGATATAATTAATGGGCATACTGTTCTTTATGTTCTCCCTGATGATGTGTACTTTGTGGGAGAAAAGCTTATTCCTGGGTGACTCCGAGTTCCAAGGGTTTGTGTTTCTTAGCTAAACTGGTTCCTGAAATCATGACTATTACTCATGAAGAAATGGTTGGTATTCACAAGACTACATCACCACCATACATACACACACAGTATGAACACCGTGGCAAGAGAAATATGATTCCTGGTGAGGAGCCCATAGCTACAAAATTGATTAGTGAAACTGCTGGTTTTCAAGTTATGGTTGCTCTAGACCTCACCAGGACTGCTTGGGGAACTTTAAATTTTAAATATATTTAAGACCTAGCTAAATTAATAGACAATATCACCGAGATGTATGATGACACTTTCAGGTATACTGGAAGGGAGCTACAAGCGTACAAGAAGGAGTTGGTGCAACATAGGTTGGTACTGAATTATCTCACCTCTATTACTGGTGGATACTGTGTGACTTTGGCCACCCAGTTTGGTGTCAAGTGTTGCACGTACATCACCAATAATACAGACGACCCCAAAGAGGTTATAGATCGGAAGATGGACGAAATTCTGTAACTGAAATGGGAATTTCGAAGGAACCATAATTCTTCATTATATGAGGTCGGGGAAAAGGTGGCAGGTTGGTTCTCGTGGTTGAACCCTGTGAAATAGTTCTCTGGTCTGGGGGAGTGGGTACAAGAAATGGTTGCTAGTGTAGGTAAGCTCCTTGTCCTTATTCTGGGTGTCATCTTAGCAATTGGTTTAGGTGTCAAATGTGTTCCTACTGTGTTGAAGTGTGGACAACAGTCTTCTGAGAGAATCACTGAGAACGAGACTGAAAGGGTGGTGAGAGATACCGAGATCATGGTCTGTGAAGAAGTGTTGTATAATCCTGAACTTGAGACGGTGATTAGGTGATAGTTTATAACACTATCAAAGGGTGGAGCTGTCGAAGTCAGCAAATTGGATAAAGTCATCTCAATTAATATCGAGCAAACTTGATTGTCTTTGTCTGAAATTATGCGTAGAGCACGCTACGGCGTGAAAGGGCGCGTCCAGCCGCAACACGTGGCAGTAACAGTTTTTACACTTTTGTATACATTCGCACCAACACACACATTTGTAAATAGTACACATTAATCGTAGTTGCAACACATAGTTATTTATGTCGAAATATAGTAGTGTTTATGTGTAATATTATAAGCTATATGCATATTAGTGATACATATGATTCAGGTTAAAGGAAAGGTGTCATGTCTGATATCATATTAATCCCCTTTACATCAGCAGCTGTCCGGTGCATTCGGCGAAGAGATTACACATTGCATGCTATAGTTATTGATGTTATGGAATAAACCTTTAATATGATGCTGACTGTAAAATGCTAATGGACTGGTTGTAATTGGAGTTTTGGCGGGAAGAACAGAGCTCATCTCCTGGAGAGATAACCCTCACCTTTGGATTCCTTAGATCGAACCAGCCTATGATCTGCAACCCCCTGGACCTTCCTGAAGCCTGGACCAATAGAAGCAAGCCATACCATCTGCATTGTTTCACTGTATTTCTGTTTGCATATAAGCAGGAGCTTTTCATTTAGTGTTCAGACATCTTGTCCACAGACTTCAGGACTGAATGACTGTTCACTGGATCCAGAGCGCCTGCGATAAGTAACGGCTGTACTTACT
>NC_134404.1:253624851-253627351 GCF_038048845.1 Mixophyes fleayi | reverse complement strand
CATACAAGGAACAGCAGGTAAGTATTTATATAGTATATAGCGCTTCTATATCCTCCAAGTCCAGTACATGGACTCTGGACAATAGAGGAACTTACAAACCTAAGCTATACAGAGACCATGCTAACTAGAGAACCAATACAATCAGTACATAAAATCTATATCAATACATATAAGCTAACAAACAGTCAAATATTTAGAATTGACCATAAAGAAAATAAAAAGGGAGATAAAAGGGAGAAAAGGACGAAAAAACAATTAATAACTTATATAAACGGGGCTATTTCAAATGCTTCATTTAAACCTAAAGGAGCAAGAGTGTTCAACTTAAAAATTCAATACATTTCCCTACATGATAGCTTGCGAGCAAGATCCCCACCCCTAGGACCTAAAGATACATGTTCTATCGCTTTAAATTTAAGGTGCTTAGGATCCCCGTTATGAAAAAGTAAAAAGTGCTTAGATACTGCATGCGTCTCTCCTTTATTTTTTATAGCTCGTATATGTTCCTGAATCCGAATCTTAAGCATTCTCTTAGTTTTTCCAATATACTTCAGATGACAGGAGCACTCGAGCATATAGATTACCGAAGTGGTCATGCAGTTCATACCACCCTTAATCTTATACTCATTAGCATCAGTGGAATAAAAAAAAGTTTTATTCTTGGGATCAACCCATTTACAGACATTACATCTACTACATTTCATAAAACCTGCACTAAAGTCTGCCAAGAAATTCCCCTTGTTTACCGATTCGACCCTTTTCACCAGCATACTAGGGGCCAACATAGCCTTAAGGTTCTTAGTTCTCCTAAACACAATATCAGGTCTATCATTCAATTCTGCCCCCAAAATGGGGTCCATTTTGATAATGCTCCAATGTTTATTAAGAGAATGTTTGATCCTCTTCTCATCAATACAAAATTCTGTTATAAATGGAACCATTTCCTTTTTATTTTGCTTCCTATAAGTTAAAATCTCCTCTCTCCCCTTCTCTCTAGTCTTACTCAATGCATCATCCAATAAACTGACAGGATAACCCCGTTTCCTGAAACGTTCAAAATAGATTTCAGATTGGGTTTCACAAACTTCATTATTAGAGCAATTCCTCTTCACTCAATTAAATTGGGAAAGTGGAATATTATCCTTCCATTTTTTTTGGTGGCAGCTTTCGTAGTGGACATAACTATTGCTGTCTACCTCTTTTATAAAAGTGCTAGTTTTAATTCACCCCTCTTTTATTGACAGATTTAGATCTAAAAAATCTATACAAACACTGTCAGTCTTATGGGTGAAGCTCAGATTCAGTTTATTAGCTTCAATATAATTAAGAAACAGATCAAGACTGTCAACAGAGCCCTCCCATATTAAGACAATATCGTCTATATAGAGCTTATAGAAAATAATATTAGACCTGAAGGGATTATTGGAATAAATAAAATCAGCCTCCCATTTCCCCATAAAAATATTGGCAAAGCTGGGCGCAAAAATTGTGCCCATGGCAGTGCCACACAACTGGATAAAAAAAGCATCCAAAAACTTAAAATAATTACGTGTAAGAATGAAACGTACCAAGTTACAAATGAAATCTCGATGTGGTGATGTAATATCACTATCAAGTTCCAAATAATATTCAACAGCTTTAACCCCTTGATCATGTCCTATGGATGTGTAGAGAGCCTGCACATCTATAGTTACCCATCTATAGCTCTCTTTCCACTCGAAAGTTTGCAACAATTGGAGCAAAGAGGTGGTATCTTTCAAGTATGCTGGCAACATAGTTAGATACTTCTTTAAAAAAAAATCCACATATTGGGATGCTGATGCAGTTAAAGAATTAATTCCAGCAATAATGGGCCTTCCCGGGGGATTAACTAGGGACTTATGAATTTTCGGGAGAAAATAAAAAATGGGAATAATTGGATTCTCTTGTAAAAGAAAATAATACTCATCCTTATTTATAATATTTCTAGCAAGGGCTTCATTAAATAGCTTCCTTAATTCATCAACATATATATCAGTAGGATCTTGCTCCAAGGTTTTATATGATTTTAGATCCCCTAAAATTCTATTTGCTTCCAATATATAGTCATTCCTATCAATGATCACTATGCCCCCCCCCCTTATCAGCCTGTTTAATTATGATCTCATCATTATCCATAAGATGTTTAAGTGCCTTCCTTTCCAAAATAGAAAGATTCTTTTTAAATTTCTTAAATCTATTTATACCAATAAGATCTTTCTTCACCAACTGGTAGAAGATCTCAATATTCTCTCCTTTAGATTCAAGGGGATTGTACTTGGAAGGTCTCTTTTAGACCGGATTTTGAATCCACAGAAGTCACTGACATTTGGGAGTTACCGTTCTCAAGTTCTCTCTTCTTAAAATGACGTTTAGGAGTGAGTCTCCTCATATACTTATTTAGATCTACGAATAATTGAAACTCATTCACTTGATTCGTAGGGGCAAAAGAAAAACCCTTTTGTAAAAGTTTAATCTCATA
>NC_134404.1:253591379-253624651 GCF_038048845.1 Mixophyes fleayi | reverse complement strand
AAGCTTACCCACATGTTATATTCAGTGAATAGTAGGGGCTTGACAACGTAATCAAAGTGATCACTTATGATAGTTCTGGGGGTATTGTGCTCCTGAAAAAGTGCCACATTGCTATTCATCCATTGATCTCAATGTGCACTGAGAAAATTGTACACAGCCATGGAAATAATCACAATGTGCCATTCTGAGGAGTACATTGATCCTATTTGAGAAGCTGTTTGCGGCGGTCCAGGACTTTTTTTTTTTTTAACATTTTTATTTATGAGATTGACAATAACAATAAGCACATTAGTTACAAAGAATACAGTAAACATACAAAGTGTTTATAAACATAGAAATGTAATGATATAATTAATCAACCAACCGTCTTTATGTTTCAATGACTAGGATTAGAGACTTTTATAGGTTATAACTGTTTGACGAACAAGTAAAGATAACAATGAACCCAAGGACGCAGGTCAGCACCCTCCGCTCCCTATCAAGACCAGCTATTCAGAGGTCAATTGTTCAATCGGCAGATCCCCAGGACACATACGCAACTCATACCATTCTGTGTTGTGGAAGCTTTTCCAAACTTGTGTGCGTATAGCTTGCGGTAAAAGACCTATCAGGCTTTCCCAGGTATTAAAAAAAAAATTGACGCTACTTTCCTTTTGTAAAGATGTTTCAATCCATGCGGAAGACATGGTAAAGTTTTTGTCGAAATAATGATAGTGTAGGTGGTTCTTTCTACGTCCAGGCCTGCAGAACACTTTTCCTCGCTGCCGCCGATATTGCTAGCAAAAGTTTTCTACACCCCTTTGTCACCTTAATTTCTGTTGGCGAAATTCCGAATATTGCCCACTCTGGGGAGAGTGGGACATAATTCACTAAATGAGCAAGTGAGTATCTTCAGATCTGGACTCAGAAACGTTTTATGTGAGGGCAGTCCCACAAACAATGTGTTAGATCTGCCTGGAGTGCTCCACATTTTGGGCAATTGTGATTATCTGCCATACCTATTTGAAAGCGCCTGAATGGTGAGAGGTAAGCTCTATGAAAGATTTTTATGAACATCTCTAAATAAGTCATGGCTGGAATTAAGCGCATCTGTTTTGACAAGGCTTTCAATGGAAAATCTGGAGTCATAGTAGGGAATCGTTCCTGCCATTTGACGATGCCTGTCTTAGAATTACTGAAATCCAGCCTATGACGTAGAACAGAGTAATGTTGTGAAATAGCTTGATGTAGTGGGACTGGCTTAGACAAAATTGGGTCTAATGGTTTATCCCAGTCTAACGGAGAGAGCTTATTTAGTACAGTTTTAATATAGTGTTGACATTGAAAGTAAGCCATATTATGGGTACGAATAGGGGGGAAAGCAGAAGAGGCTTGATCATAAGACATGGGCTTAGTGAGCGAATTGTTGAGATTCCCACTTTTTCCCACACTGTGAAGGGATAGGAGGCCATGCAGTCCTGAAATTCAGGGTTACATAGTAATGGGAGATATAATGAAGCATGTGGGTTTAATTTGAACTGTCTACAAAGCTGATGCCATAGATTATAGGTAGTAAAAAGAATTGGATTATCACTAACCAGGTCCGGTAGTTCCTGTTTATGCATATGAATAAATGCACGGAGGTCTATACCTGGGAGGAAACTTTAATCAAGTGTAGTATGTGTATACATGGATGTATTATGAATCCAATCTCTTAAGTGTCTCAATTGAGCCACTTGGTTGTATTGAGCCTTGTTTGGCAGGTTGAAGCCTCCCCTCTCTCTTGATTGTTGTAATTTTATAAGACTAATTCGGGCTTTTTTCGAATTCCAAATAAATTTGCGAAAAATCCAGTTGATTTTTGATGAATCTGATTTTGTTAAGAGTAGAGGGAGTATTTGTAAAGGATATAGCAGTCTCAGAAAAGTGATAATTTTTATCAGATTGATCCGTCCTCCCATAGACAGATTTAATTTACCCCATCCATTTATTTCTCGTTCCATTTCCAAAATTGTCTTAGTGATATTTGAACGATAGAGTAGGTGAATATTTTTCGGGAGACAAATGCCCAGATACGTCATTGAGGATTTTATCCAAGTAGAAGGGATATCATGCGCCCACTTTGGTTTGGAAACTTCCTTAGATAGGTACATGGCTGATGATTTTTCGAAATTGACCCTAAAACCAGAGACTTGACCAAATTCAGCAATGCGAGCCATCAGAGGGCGGAGAGAATTTTTTGGATTTGAAATGTAGACCAAATACATCATCAGCAAAGGCTGATAGTTTTATCTCTTGAGTACCAATCTTAATACCTTCAAGGAGACTCCAATTCTGCAAGACTCTGAGCATAGGATCTAGGACCAGGTTAAAAAGTAGAGGGGAAAGGGGACATCCCTGGCGTGTTCCTCGGGACATTGTTAGAACTGGGCTTTTAAGACCATTAATTAGCAGCGATGTGTTAGGAGAAGTATAAAAGAAGGCTATTAAGGCCCTAAAGTCATTATCAAATTGCCTTAATGAGAGAAACTCATGGAGATATGGCCAAGACACCGTGTCAAATGCTTTTTGCGCATCAAGACTTAGAAGCATGTTAGTAGAAGGGGCCGTTGTGGATGCTATTATAGCTGAGATTGCCGAGCGCACCCCTTTGACCGAATGACGACCGTTAACAAATCCCAGTTGATGAGAGGTTAACAAATGGGGAAGTATACTTTGAAGTCTGTTGGCCAATATTTTTGCCAGAAGTTTATAGTCTATATTGAGGAGAGTAATTGGACGATAAGAGCCTTCTTCCTGGGGATCCTTCCGATGTTTATGTATGAGGATTATGTGGGCACTATTGAATGAGGGATAAGATGGGCGCTCCCTATGAAGTTTACAAAAAAGTTCAGTCAAAATTGGCTGAATTTCTCCACGCAGAGATTTATAATATTCGCCTCTAAGGCCATCCGGAACAGGGGATTTGTGTAGTTTCAGTCCTTTGATTGCTAAGTCTACCTCTTGAGAAGTGATCTCACCTGCAAGGATCTCCCTCTGATCGGGTGTTAATGAGGGGAGTTTTGCTTCTCCTAGTAATGTAGACATCAGTTGTTGGTCTGGTGGGGTACCTGAGTATAAAGTTGAGTAATATTTATGAAATTCCATCAAGATCTCTTCTGAGCTTGTGAGTAAACTGCTAGGCGAGTCTGTTTTAATTGCGACTATATGCCCTCTACATTTTTGGCCTTTAGTCATATTTGCCAATAGCTTACCAGCCTTGTTACCCCATCTAAAGTACTTGTTTTTTGTGTAATCAGTTTGTTGTTTAGCCTGACATGTTAAAAAGCTTTCCAATAATTGACGCGCTTCTCTATGTGCTGCTAGGGATATATCTGTTTGAAGTAGGGTGTGGCGAGCATAAGAGTCTGCCGAGGCTTTACGTAGAGCCTCGTAAGTTTCTTTTGGCTTTTTACGGTAGTTCGAAACGTATGCAATTATTCTACCCCGCATGACCGCTTTTGAGGTCTCCCAAAACAGAATATGGTTATCCCAGTGATCTATATTGTCATCTAAATATTCTGCCCACACATTAGACAGAAATTGTTGGAAATGCTCACAGCCGTGCAGATACGATGGAAATCTCCAGATACGGGTTTTCTGACCCGAACAAGGTAATTGAATGACCATTGAAACAATCGCATGGTTCGAAATAACTATGTCGTTGTTGTCCACTCGTCTGACTAGAGGCATCAGTTGATCTGCCACAAGTATATAGTCAATTCTGGAAAATGAGTCATGTACACTAGAATAATATGAATATGACCGATCTGTCGGATTGAGTAGGCGCCATGGATCTACTACACCACATTCCACCGTCAGTCCCGAAAAATGATTGAAATCAGGAGTTTTAGTCAAATTTGTTTTCCCTGATCTATCTAGCTTTGGGTTTGCTACTGAGTTAAAATCTCCTGCTATAATGAGGTTAGGTGTGTCTTTTTGCATTGGCATTTGCTTAATGGAGCGAAAGAAATCTTGTTGGGCTGAATTTGGAGCATAGATATTTAGTAGCGTAAATTTTGTATCATTAATTTGGATGAAGACTAACAAGTATCTACCGTTTGGGTCAATAATCGTTTCCTGAATGGTGTATTGAAGGTGTCTTGCCAAAATAATAGCATCACCCCTGGATTTTGAGGTATGGGGGGCAGAAATACAGTCACCTATCCAGCCTGCACGTAGGGCGAGACCTTCTGAATCTTTCCAGTGCGTCTCCTGCAAGAATGCTATGTCTGTGTGTAATCGTTTAAGGTGTGTTATTACCTTCTTACGTTTAATTGGGGTATTAAGGCCTCCTACATTCCATGATAGCATGTTTAGCGTATGTGGGGGCAAAGGGGGAAGGGGTTTAGAACCTAAAGACTGCATTTCCTAGCCTATCCCCTGCGGGTGAACAGAATGAAGGGTGCTGACCATACGTCCCTGCAAACAGTATGCAACACTTTGGATAATAGTTAACATTGTGCTTAAGTGATGTGAATCAAAAACAGTTAATTTGTACAATCTCTATACCTTTTTTTAAACATTTTCCTAACCAAATCTAAACGTGAATGACCTCTGGAGAAATTACCAGAGATCAAAATAAACTTTTCCTTACAAATTGTTATAACCTTAAACCATAGAGAGAGTTTGTTTCTCTTTTTCTCTCCCTTTTTCTCTCCTTTTTCTCTCCTTTTCTCCCACCCAGAAATAAATTTCCCAAACCACCTCTTTTACTATGCACCTGTAATCAGATTTGAAACCTTTATAGCAAACTGTTTACTCAAGGTGGTGTGCGGGGTAACGAGCGGGCATGGCCCGTATTGCCTGAAGGCGAGACGGTCATTTCAAAATGGCGTTTGGCCACAGACGGATCGTCAAAGAATACAGGGCGGCCATTCTCCATTACCCTCAATTTTGCCGGGTAAAGAAGCGCAAAGTGCTTGTTATTGTCCGCTAAGAATTTACAGATTGAAGTGAATTCCTTGCATTTTTGTGTTAGCATGACCGAGTAATCCTGAAAGATTAAGATTTTATAACTCTCTATGACCAATTCTTTCTTTCGTCTATAAGCTATTAGAATTTTTTATTTTTCTGTATAGTCTAGAAATCTGGCAATTACAGGTCGAGGACGACCATTTTGGCCCTCTCTCATTTGGCCCAGACGATGTGCCCATTCAATACGGGGAGAATCAATCTCGTCCTGAAGGCCAAGGCCCGTGACAACATCTTGATTCAAGAACGATACTAATTCAGGGCCTTTAATTGTTTCTGGAATGCCAATAAAGCGCAAATTATTTCTCCTACTGCGATTCTCCAAGTCGTCTAATTTATCTTGGAATTGAAAGATTTGTTGAGCTTGTTTTTCAGAATTATTCTGTAGTTGTAAATTTGTATTCTCAACATCACTCGTGCGCTGCTCTAAAGTTTCAATTCTGGCTGTATTTTCTGAAATCTTCAGAACAGCAGCATCAAGAGAGGCCTGAAGTGATTCGAACTTTTTATCGATAATTGGGAGTAAGATATTTAAAATTATCTGGGCCGTCTCAGACCCTGGCTTCCCGGCCGAAACTTGTGAGGATAGCTGGTCATCTTCCCCCTGGCCCCCCGACGAGAGGGGCGAGGAAGAAGGGGAGGCCACCCTATCAGCTATTGAATTACCTAGACCTGGTTTTGTTTGATCAGGTTTTGTATTTGCATGTTTTGACGTGGATTTGTTACAGTATTTTTCCATGACTAGAGTTTAAACAATGTTCAAGGGAGATTTTTTTTTTTTTTTAGTTTGACTATACAGATAATAGATCCTAGTTTAAAAGAAGCTCATAGAGAAGGTGGAGAAAAGGAGGAATAGAATATGATAACTATGTTTCCATTGGTAACTCTCTCTAAGGAGATTTTTGAATCTGAATTACATTTTTCACCATATGATAATAAGGTCACAGATATGCAGGATAATAGAGTTAATGAGCTAAGGATTCAGCTTTAGACATACAACAGTGAACAATCTCAAAGTTATCTAGCTGCACTTCACAATTATTTTAACTTTGGTATTTTTCAGAATGTGCAAATAGTTGTCACCACTAGGTGTCAGCAAAATCTCTAGCATATGTTGTAGATGATTGGCTTGTCAAATTGAAATGATATTTCACAATTTCATTTCAGGTAATAAGATTAACCCTTTAACACATATAGCAGTTTGCACTAAAGTAAGTGATTTTAGCTAGTATATGACACAGTCAGCCAATAAAGATTACTATCCGCAACTACTCAGATATAGTATAATATGTCCCAATCAGAAGTAACAATTAGGCATACAATAAAGGTATTTAGGGTTTCCAACTCTCAACATACGTACACCTCTCCCAAGATGCTTTCACACACGACCCTTTCACGCATATATCAGTTTGCACTAAAGTAAGTGGTTTTAGTCAGTATATGACACAATTAGATCATAAGATTACAGATTGCTACTTCTCAGATATAATAAAGACTACTCTGGGAGAACATATGTAATTGGTAATAGAAAGATTATATGTCCCAATCAGAAGTGACACAAAAAAAAAATATAAAGGTATTTAGGATTTTCAGCTGTTTTCATACGTTCACCTCTCCCAATATGCTTGCACACCAGAGGATGGCAGGTGTCACTATACTCAGAAGGAATTCTTCACCGCTGGCTTGGACTCTCCTCCCTCTTCTTGCAACCCCGCTTTAATACTCTGCGGGAAATAGAGGAATCCTCCATGGCATCTCACTTGCGACGGGGGTTTCACGGCCACTCTGACTCTCCAAGAGGCTTCTAAACAAACTCCGCTACTCGGATGGGACCCTCCAGCGTGGCTGCCGGACTTTCACATGGCAAGTCAGCTCTTCCTACCGCTGGGCTCACCCCGGGCAGTCCGCCTGTGACCACCAACTCTCCTCCGCAGAAGCTGACTGTTGTCTCGCTGTCGGTCAACGCTGCCAGGCTCTCACCCCACACAGATGTCACCCGAACTCCGCTCCACAAGGGTCTCCACTCGCAACTCCCGTGCTTCCACTCTCCCTGGGCAAGTTCCACTTGTCTCTCACAGCCAGGTCAGGACTCCCCAGCGCAACCTCCGGGTCTACGCCTGCGTCTCACACCGCGTGAGTTCTCCTTGGCCAAACACCTCCTCCTCCGTGAGGTTCTCCCTGGATGCCGGCCTCACCTCTGCAGCTTCTCTTCCACTAGGAGGAGACCTTCTTCTTAGCAGGGTCTTTCATGTAAGTCTTGGCCTCTACGTTTTTCGCGCCTTTTTCTCCCAGTTAGGCCGCCAACTATTTCCACGATGATGGTTGGGAGAGTAGCCCCAGCTTCCTCTTGATATTCTCAGTTGGGCTCTCTTTTACTTGTTTTCGCTTCACACTAGTACTGTGTGATCCAGTCGGAGCGAATTTTCACTTTAACCCACTGATGAGTTACCACCTCGTGGCAGGCAAAGAGGTTGATGTGGCTCTAATTCAGGAGCCTGACTCTGGGGAAATTCAAATTGCGAGTACCGTGAGGCCACACAACATCCACACTCTCGTGGTCTTATTTTAAGATAGATTCTGTAGTTTTTAGAGTGTTGATGGCTATGGATTGTGTATAGCCGCACGGAGCTCATCTAAAAAGCGTCCATTCCAGATGTCCCACCCACCGGAAGTCGGTCCAGGACTTTTTTAAATTTTCTTAAATTAAGCAAGAAGATTTGGGGATCTTACAAGTATGGGCCCCCCCTGGCCGAAGAACAGAAGACTTCAAGCAACAATGGCCCTGCCTGGGCAGAAGAACTGAACAGATTTTAAGCATGGACATTTGGAAGTACAAATTTATTTGGGACAATTTCAAACATGGACATTTGCAAGTACAAATTTCTTTGGGACAGGGGCAAGCAGGACTTTGGATACAAATGTATTTATTGACTTTGTTTACAACCATTTTGGGATTTAAAGCTGCTGACAACAGATGAAAACTTCATTGGTGAGTAAATTGTATTTATTATTTTTAATAAATATATATGGTGTAAATGAGGGTGTTTACTGTCTTTATTGTGGGTTTATTATTTTTAATAAATGTTAGTTGTTTTAACCAGGGTGTTGTGATTTTGTTGACATTTCATTTTGTGGAACTACAGGTCCCAGCCAGCCCTGGGTGTCAGGGAACGTTGGCACTTGTGGTTCTCCAAGTGCAAACATGCCCTGGCTGCGGTGGGTATGCTGGTGCTTGAAGTTATACAGGTAGAAGCATGTCCACACTATTTAGGGCAACCTGGCTGGGACTTGTAGTTCCACAAAACAAAATGACGTCCGTTTGTTTTTTTACACTTAAATCGCCGTTATTACCCTACACCCACCGCCCAGGGGTGTAGTAGGAGCCCTAGTGCTATCAGCACTGGGCTGGGTGTCCCTAGAGAGGGGCTCTGCTCTTTTTTCTTTGGTGGACCCCACTCCCTAGGGAATCCAGCCCAGCACTGAACAGCCTGGGGTTGGTTTGTCATTATGGCAGAATGTAATGCCGCGTGTCCCCCTGCTATTGTGCCACCTGCCATGCTGGTTTGCCTAGTGCTGGTTACGTGAAAATCGGGGGCACCCCACGCAAATTTTTTCCCCGATTTTCACGGAACCAGCAGTAGTCTGGCAGCACTAGAGTTAAGACTAAATAGAGGGGAGACTTTTATCTATTTTTTACTTGTGTATGTGTATTTGTGTGTATGTATTTTTAAAGGGACTAGTTTGGGACTAAAATCGTGGGTTAAGACTGCTGCGATTTTAATACGCTGGCAAAATCGGACCTTGATACATTTTACCCCTACAAAGAGTTGTATTGTGAGAGTATTAGACTTCAGGTAGATGGAGTGGAGGGCAAATGTATCGTAGCTTGATACATTTAAGCCCAGGAATGTTTGAGATAAAATTATAGTATACAAAATACATCAAAATACATCACTCTGTATTGTGCAGGGATCAGAGGATGGCTCCTTGTGTTGTGCAGGGGTCAGAGGAAGGCTCTCTGTGCTGTGTAGTGGTCAGAAGAAGGCTGTATGTATTGTGCAGGGGTCAGAGGAAGGCTCTATGTTATGTGGAGGGGTCAGAGGATGGCTCTATGTATTGCACAGTGGTCAGAGGATGGCTCTATGTAATGTGGATGGGTCAGAGGATGGCTATATGTATTTTGCATGTGTCAGATGATGGCTCTATGTATTGTGCAGGGGTCAAAGGAAGACCTTTGTGTTGTACAGGGGTCAGAGGATGGCTCTCTGTGCTGTGCAGGGGCCAGAGGATGGCTCTCTGTGCTGTGCAGGGATCAAAGGGATGGCTCTCTGTGCTGTGCAGGGGTCAGGGGATGGGTCTCTCTGTTGTGCAGGCGTCAGAGAAAGGCGCTCTGTGTTGTGCAGGGGTCAGAGGATGGCTCTCTGTGCTGTGCAGGGGTCATAAGAAGGCTTTATGTATTGTGCAGGAGTCAGGGGATGGCTCTCTGTGTTGTGCAGGGGTCAAAGGATGGCTCTATGTATTGTACATGGTCAGAGGATGGCTCTATGTATTGTGCAGGGGTCAGAGGATGGCTCTATATATTGTGCAGGGGTCAGAGGATGGCTCTATGTATTGTGCAGGGGTCAGAGGATGGCTCTGTGTTCTACATGGTCAGAGTTTAGCTCTATGTATTGTGCAGAAGCCAGAGGATGGCTCTCTGTGTTGTGCAGGGGCCAGAGGATGGCTTTCTGTGTTGTGCAGGGAACAGACGATGGCTCTCTGTGTTGTGTAGGGGTCAGAGGAAGGCTCTATGTAATGTGGAGGGGTCAGAGAATATCTATGTAATGTGGAGGGGTCAGATGATGGCTCTATGTAATGTGGAGGGGTCAGAGGAAGATTCTTTGGATTGTGCAGGGGCCAGAGGATGGCTCTATGTATTGCACAGTGGTCAGAGGATGGCTCTATGTAATGTGGATGGGTCAGAGGATGGCTATATGTATTTTGCATGTGTCAGAGGATGGCTCTATGTATTGTGCAGGGGTCAAAGGAAGACCTTTGTGTTGTGCAGGGAACAGACGATGGCTCTCTGTGTTGTGCAGGGGCCAGAGGATGGCTTTCTGTGTTGTGCAGAGAACAGACGATGGCTCTCTGTGTTGTGTAGGGGTCAGAGGAAGGCTCTATGTAATGTGGAGGGGTCAGAGAATATCTATGTAATGTGGAGGGGTCAGAGGATGGCTCTATGTAATGTGGAGGGGTCAGAGGAAGATTCTTTGGATTGTGCAGGGGCCAGAGGGTGGCTCTCTGTGTTGTGTAGGTACAGAGGATGGCCCTCTGTGTTGTGAAGGGTCAGAGGATGGCCCTCTGTGTTGTACAGGGTCAGAGGATCGCTATGTGTGTTGTGCAGGGTCAGAGGATGGCTATGTGTGTTGCGCAGGGGTCAGAGGATGGCTCTCTGTGTTGCGCAGGGGTCAGAGGATGGCTCTATGTGTTGTGCAGGGGTCAGAGGATGGCTCTATATATTGTGCAGGGGTCAGAGGATGGCTCTATGTATTGTGCAGGGGCCAGAGGATGGCTCTCTGTGTTGTGCAGGGGCCAGAGGATAGCTCTCTGTGTTGTGCAGGGGCCAGAGGATAGCTCTCTGTGTTGTGCAGGGGCCAGAGGATGGCTCTCTGTGTTGTGCAGGGGCCAGAGGATGGCTCTCTGTGTTGTGCAGGGGCCAGAGGATGGCTCTCTGTGTTGTGCAGGGGCCAGAGGATGGCTCTCTGTGTTGTGCAGGGGCCAGAGGATGGCTCTCTGTGTTGTGCAGGGGCCAGAGGATGGCTCTCTGTGTTGTGCAGGGGCCAGAGGATGGCTTTCTGTGTTGTGCAGGGGGCCAGAGCATGGCTTTCTGTGTTATGTAGGGGTCAGAGGAAGGCTCTATGTAATGTGAAGGGGTCAGGATATCTCTATGTAATGTGGAGGGGTCAGAGGATGGCTCTATGTAATGTGGTGGGGTCAGAGGAAGATTCTATGGGTTGTGCAGGGGCCAGAGGATGGCTCTCTGTGTTGTGCAGGGGCCAGAGGATGGCTCTCTGTGTTGTGCAGGGTCAGAGGATGGCTCTCTGTGTTGTGCAGGGTCAGAGGATGGCCCTCTGTGTTGTGCAGGGTCAGAGGATTGCTATGTGTGTTGTGCAGGGTCAGAGGAACGCTCTGTGTGTTGTGCAGGGTCAGAGGATGGCTATGTGTGTTGCGCAGGGGTCAGAGGATGGCTTTATGTATTGTGCAGGGGTCAGAGGATGGCTCTCTGTGTTGCGCAGGGGTCAGAGGATGGCTCTATGTATTGTGCAGGGGTCAGAGGATGGCTCTATGTGTTGTGCAGGGGTCAGAAGATGGGTCTATGTATTGTGCAGGGGTCAGAGGATGACCTCTGTGTTGTACATGGTCAGAGGATGGCTCTCTGTGTTGTGCAGGGATCAGAGGATGGCTCTATGTAATGTGAAGGGGTCAGAGGATGACCTCTGTTTTGTACATGGTCAGAGGATGGCTCTCTATGTTGTGCAGGGATCAGATAATGTCTCTCTGTGTTGTGCAGGGATCAGAGGATGGCTCTATATATTGTACAAGGGTCAGAAGAAGGCTTTATGTATTGTGCAGGAGTCAGAGGAAGGCTCTATGTAATGTAGAGGGGTCAGAGGATGACCTCTGTGTTGTACATGGTCAGAGGATGGCTTTCTGTGTTGTGCAGGGTTCAGAGGATGGCTCTCTGTGTTGTGCAGGGGTCAGAGGAAGGCTCTATGTATTGTGCAGGGGTCAGTGGATTACCTCTGTGTTGTACAGGGTCAGAGGATGACCTCTGTGTTGTACATGGTCAGAGGATGACCTCTGTGTTGTACATGGTCAGAGGATGGCTCTCTGTGTTGTGCAGGGATCAGAGGATGGCTCTATGTAATGTGAAGGGGTCAGAGGATGACCTCTGTTTTGTACATGGTCAGAGGATGGCTCTCTATGTTGTGCAGGGATCAGATAATGTCTCTCTGTGTTGTGCAGGGATCAGAGGATGGCTCTATATATTGTGCAAGGGTCAGAAGAAGGCTTTATGTATTGTGCAGGAGTCAGAGGAAGGCTCTATGTATTGTTCAGGGGTCAGTGGATTACCTCTGTGTTGTACAGGGTCAGAGGATGGCTATCTGTGTTGTACAGGGTCAGAGGATGGCTATCTGTGTTGTACAGGGTCAGAGGATGGCTATCTGTGTTCTACAGGGTCAGACGATGGCTCTATGTATTGTGCAGGGGTCAGAGGAATGCTCTATGTAAAGTAGAGGGGTCAGAGGATATCTCTATATAATGTGGAGGGGTCAGAGGAAGATTCTTTGGATTGTGCAGGGGCCAGAGGATGGCTCTCTGTGTTGTGTAGGCACAGAGGATGGCCCTCTGTGTTGTGCAGGGTCAGAGGATGGCCCTCTGTGTTGTGCAGGGTCAGAGGATCGCTATGTGTGTTGTGCAGGGGTCAGAGGAAGGCTCTATGTAATGTGGAGGGGTCAGAGGATATCTCTATGTGATGTGGAGGGGTCAGAGGATGGCTCTATGTAATGTGGAGGGGTCAGAGGAAGATTCTATGGATTGTGCAGGGGTCAGAGGATGACCTCTGTGTTGTACATGGTGAGAGGATGGCTCTCTGTGTTGTGCAGGGGTCAGAGGATGGCTCTATATATTGTGCAGGGGTCAGAGGATGGCTCTATGTATTGTGCAGGGGTCAGAGGATGGGTCTCTGTGTTGTACAGGGTCAGAGTTTGGCTCTATGTATTGTGCAGGGGTCAGAGGATGGCTCTATGTATTGTGCAGGGGTCAGAGGATGGGTCTCTGTGTTGTACAGGGTCAGAGTTTGGCTCTATGTATTGTGCAGGGGCCAGAAGATGGCTCTCTGTGTTGTGCAGGGGCCAGAGGATGGGTCTCTGTTTTGTGCAGGGGCCAGAGGATGGCTCTCTGTGTTGTGCAGGGGCCAGAGGATGGCTCTCTGTGTTGTGCAGGGGTCAGAGGATGGCTCTCTGTGTTGTGCAGGGGTCAGAGGATGGCTCTCTGTGTTGTGCAGGGGTCAGAGGATGGCTCTCTGTGTTGTGCAGGGGTCAGAGGATGGCTCTCTGTGTTGTGCAGGGGCCAGAGGATTTCTCTCTGTGTTGTGCAGGGGCCAGAGGATTTCTCTCTGTGTTGTGCAGGGGCCAGAGGATGGCTCTCTGTGTTGTGCAGGGGCCAGAGGATGGCTCTCTGTGTTGTGCAGGGGCCAGAGGATGGCTCTCTGTGTTGTGTAGGCACAGAGGATGGCCTTCTGTGTTGTGCAGGGTCAGAGGATGGCCCTCTGTGTTGTGCAGGGTCAGAGGATCGCTATGTGTGTTGTGCAGGGGTCAGAGGAAGGCTCTATGTAATGTGGAGGGGTCAGAGGATATCTCTATGTGATGTGGAGGGGTCAGAGGATGGCTCTATGTAATGTGGAGGGGTCAGAGGAAGATTCTATGGATTGTGCAGGGGTCAGAGGATGACCTCTGTGTTGTACATGGTGAGAGGATGGCTCTCTGTGTTGTGCAGGGGTCAGAGGATGGCTCTATATATTGTGCAGGGGTCAGAGGATGGGTCTCTGTGTTGTACATGGTGAGAGGATGGCTCTCTGTGTTGTGCAGGGGCCAGAGGATGGCTCTCTGTGTTGTGCAGGGGCCAGAGGATGGCTCTCTGTGTTGTGCAGGGGCCAGAGGATGGCTCTCTGTGTTGTGCAGGGGCCAGAGGATGGCTCTCTGTGTTGTGCAGGGGCCAGAGGATGGCTCTCTGTGTTGTGCAGGGGCCAGAGGATGGCTCTCTGTGTAGGGCACGGGCCAGAGCATGGCTCTCTGTGTTGTGCAGAGATCAGAGGATGGCTTTCTGTGTTGTGCAAGGAACAGAGGATGGCTCTCTGTGTTGTGTAGGGTTCAGAGGAAGGCTCTATGTAATGTGGAGGGGTCAGAGGATATCTCTATGTAATGTGGAGGGGTCAGAGGATGGCTCTATGTAATGTGGAGGGGTCAAAGGAAGATTATATGTATTGTGCAGGGGCCAGAGGATGGCTCTCTGTGTTGTGTAGGTACAGAGGATGGCCCTCTGTGTTGTGCAGGGTCAGAGGATGGCCCTCTGTGTTGTGCAGGGTCAGAGGATGGCCCTCTGTGTTGTGCAGGGTCAGAGGATGGCCCTCTGTGTTGTGCAGGGTCAGAGGATGGCCCTCTGTGTTGTGCAGGGTCAGAGGATGGCCCTCTGTGTTGTGCAGGGTCAGAGGATGGCCCTCTGTGTTGTGCAGGGTCAGAGGATGGCCCTCTGTGTTGTGCAGGGTCAGAAGATCGCTATGTGTGTTGTGCAGGGTCAGAGGATCGCTATGTGTGTTGTGCAGGGTCAGAGGATGGCTCTCTGTGTTGTGCAGGAGTCAGAGGATGGCTCTCTGTGTTGCGCAGGGGTCAGAGGATGGCTCTCTGTGTTGTGCAGGGATCAGAGGATGGCTCTATGTAATGTGAAGGGGTCAGAGGATGACCTCTGTTTTGTACATGGTCAGAGGATGGCTCTCTATACTGTGCAGGGGTCAGAGGAAGGCTCTATGTAATGTGAAGGGGTCAGAGGATGACCTCTGTTTTGTACATGGTCAGAGGATGGCTCTCTGTGTTGTGCAAGGATCAGATAATGTCTCTCTGTGTTGTGCAGGGATCAGAGGATGGCTCTATATATTGTGCAAGGGTCAGAAGAAGGCTTTATGTATTGTGCAGGGGTCAGAGGATGGGTCTATGTATTGTGCAGGGGTCAGAGGAAGGCTCTATGTAATGTGGAGGGGTTAAAGGATGACCTCTGTGTTGTACATGGTCAGAGGATGGCCCTCTGTGTTGTGCAGGGTCAGAGGATGGCCCTCTGTGTTGTGCAGGGTCAGAAGATCGCTATGTGTGTTGTGCAGGGTCAGAGGATCGCTATGTGTGTTGTGCAGGGTCAGAGGATGGCTCTCTGTGTTGTGCAGGGGTCAGAGGATGGCTCTCTGTGTTGCGCAGGGGTCAGAGGATGGCTCTCTGTGTTGTGCAGGGATCAGAGGATGGCTCTATGTAATGTGAAGGGGTCAGAGGATGACCTCTGTTTTGTACATGGTCAGAGGATGGCTCTCAATACTGTGCAGGGGTCAGAGGAAGGCTCTTTGTAATGTGAAGGGGTCAGAGGATGACCTCTGTTTTGTACATGGTCAGAGGATGGCTCTCTGTGTTGTGCAGGGATCAGATAATGTCTCTCTGTGTTGTGCAGGGATCAGAGGATGGCTCTATATATTGTGCAAGGGTCAGAAGAAGGCTTTATGTATTGTGCAGGGGTCAGAGGATGGGTCTATGTATTGTGCAGGGGCCAGAGGATGGCTCTCTGTGTTGTGTAGGTACAGAGGATGGCCCTCTGTGTTGTGCAGGGTCAGAGGATGGCCCTCTGTGTTGTGCAGGGTCAGAGGATGGCCCTCTGTGTTGTGCAGTGTCAGAGGATGGCCCTCTGTGTTGTGCAGGGTCAGAGGATGGCCCTCTGTGTTGTGCAGGGTCAGAGGATGGCCCTCTGTGTTGTGCAGGGTCAGAGGATGGCCCTCTGTGTTGTGCAGGGTCAGAGGATGGCCCTCTGTGTTGTGCAGGGTCAGAGGATGGCCCTCTGTGTTGTGCAGGGTCAGAGGATGGCCCTCTGTGTTGTGCAGGGTCAGAAGATGGCCCTCTGTGTTGTGCAGGGTCAGAAGATCGCTATGTGTGTTGTGCAGGGTCAGAGGATCGCTATGTGTGTTGTGCAGGGTCAGAGGATGGCTCTCTGTGTTGTGCAGGGGTCAGAGGATGGCTCTCTGTGTTGCGCAGGGGTCAGAGGATGGCTCTCTGTGTTGCGCAGGGGTCAGAGGATGGCTCTCTGTGTTGTGCAGGGATCAGATAATGTCTCTCTGTGTTGTGCAGGGATCAGAGGATGGCTCTATATATTGTGCAAGGGTCAGAAGAAGGCTTTATGTATTGTGCAGGGGTCAGAGGATGGGTCTATGTATTGTGCATGGGTCAGAGGAAGGCTCTCTATACTGTGCAGGGGTCAGAGGATGGCTCTCTATACTGTGCAGGGGTCAGAGGAAGGCTCTATGTAATGTGAAGGGGTCAGAGGATGACCTCTGTTTTGTACATGACCAGAGGATGGCTCTCTATGTTGTGCAGGGATCAGATAATGTCTCTCTGTGTTGTGCAGGGATCAGAGGATGGCTCTATATATTGTGCAAGGGTCAGAAGAAGGCTTTATGTATTGTGCAGGGGTCAGAGGATGGGTCTATGTATTGTGCAGGGGTCAGAGGAAGGCTCTATGTAATGTGGAGGGGTCAGAGGATGACCTCTGTGTTGTACATGGTCAGAGGATGGCTTTCTGTGTTGTGTGGGGTTCAGAGGATGGCTCTCTGTGTTGTGCAGGGGTCAGAGGAAGGCTCTATGTATTGTGCAGGGGTCAGTGGATTACCTCTGTGTTGTACAGGGTCAGAGGATGGCTATCTGTGTTCTACAGGGTCAGAGGATGGCTATCTGTGTTCTACAGGGTCAGAGGATGGCTCTATGTATTGTGCAGGGGTCAGAGGAATGCTCTATGTAAGGTAGAGGGGTCAGAGGATATCTCTATATAATGTGGAGGGGTCAGAGGAAGATTCTTTGGATTGTGCAGGGGCCAGAGGATGGCTCTCTGTGTTGTGCAGGGGTCAGAGGATGGCTCTCTGTGTTGTGCAGGGGTCAGAAGATGGGTCTATGTATTGTGCAGGGGTCTGTGAATGGCTCTATGTATTGTGCAGAGTCAGAGGATGGGTCTCTCTGTTGTGCAGGCGTCAAAGAAAGGCGCTCTGTGTTGTGCAGGGGTCAGAGGATGGCTCTCTGTGCTGTGCAGGGGTCAGAAGAAGGCTTTATGTATTGTACAGGGGTCAGGTGATGGCTCTCTGTATTGTGCAGGGGTCAAAGGATGGCTCTATGTATTGTACAGGATCATAGGATGGCTCTCTGTGTTGTGCAGAGTCAGAGGATGGGTCTCTCTGTTGTGCAGGCGTCAGAGAAAGGCGCTCTGTTTTGTGCAGGGGTCAGAGGATGGCTCTCTGTGCTGTGCAGGGGTCATAAGAAGGCTTTATGTATTGTGCAGGGGTCAGGGGATGGCTCTCTGTGTTGTGCAGGGGTCAAAGGATGGCTGTATGTATTGTACAGGGTCAGAGGATGGCTCTCTGTGTTGTACAAAGTCAGAGGAAGGCTTTATGTATTGTGCAGGGGTCAGAGGATGACCTCTGTGTTGTACATGGTCAGAGGATGGCTCTATGTATTGTACAGGGGTCAGAAGATGGCTTAATATATTGTGCAGGGGTCAGAGGATGGCTCTATGTATTGTACAGGGGTCAGAAGATGGCTTAATATATTGTGCAGGGGTCAGAGGATGGCTCTGTGTTGTACAGGGTCAGAGTTTGGCTCTATGTATTGTGCAGAAGCCAGAGGATGGCTCTCTGTGTTGTGCAGGGGCCAAAAGATGGCTCTCTGTGTTGTGCAGGGGCCAGAGGATGGCTTTCTGTGTTGTGCAGGGAACAGAGGATGGCTCTCTGTGTTGTGCAGGGAACAGAGGATGGCTCTCTGTGTTGTGCAGGGATCAGAGGATGGCTCTCTGTGTTGTGCAGGGATCAGAGGATGGCTCTATATATTGTGCAGGGGTCAGAAGAAGGCTTTATGTATTGTGCAGGGGTCAGAGGATGGGTCTATGTATTGTGCAGGGGTCAGAGGAAGGCTCTATGTAATGTGGAGGGGTCAGAGGATGACCTCTGTGTTGTGTAGGTACAGAGGATGGCCCTCTGTGTTGTGAAGGGTCAGAGGATGGCCCTCTGTGTTGTGCAGGGTCAGAGGATGGCCCTCTGTGTTGTGCAGGGTCAGAGGATTGCTATGTGTGTTGTGCAGGGTCAGAGGATCGCTATGTGTGTTGTGCAGGGTCAGAGGATGGCCCTCTGTGTTGTGCAGGATCAGAGGATGGCCCTCTGTGTTGTGCAGGGTCAGAAGATCGCTATGTGTGTTGTGCAGGGTCAGAGGATCGCTATGTGTGTTGTGCAGGGTCAGAGGATGGCTCTCTGTGTTGCGCAGGGGTCAGAGGATGGCTCTCTGTGTTGTGCAGGGATCAGAGGATGGCTCTATGTAATGTGAAGGGGTCAGAGGATGACCTCTGTTTTGTACATGGTCAGAGGATGGCTCTCTATACTGTGCAGGGGTCAGAGGAAGGCTCTATGTAATGTGAAGGGGTCAGAGGATGACCTCTGTTTTGTACATGACCAGAGGATGGCTCTCTGTGTTGTGCAGGGATCAGAGGATGGCTCTATATATTGTGCAAGGGTCAGAAGAAGGCTTTATGTATTGTGCAGGGGTCAGAGGATGGGTCTATGTATTGTGCAGGGGTCAGAGGAAGGCTCTATGTAATGTGGAGGGGTCAGAGGATGACCTCTGTGTTGTACATGGTCAGAGGATGGCTTTCTGTGTTGTGTGCGGTTCAGAGGATGGCTCTCTGTGTTGTGCAGGGGTCAGAGGAAGGCTCTATGTATTATGCAGGGGTCAGTGGATTACCTCTGTGTTGTACAGGGTCAGAGGATGGCTATCTGTGTTCTACAGGGTCAGAGGATGGCTATCTGTGTTCTACAGGGTCAGAGGATGGCTCTATGTATTGTCCAGGGGTCAGAGGAATGCTCTATGTAAGGTAGAGGGGTCAGAGGATATCTCTATATAATGTGGAGGGGTCAGAGGAAGATTCTTTGGATTGTGCAGGGGCCAGAGGATGGCTCTCTGTGTTGTGCAGGGGTCAGAGGATGGCTCTCTGTGTTGTGCAGGGGTCAGAAGATGGGTCTATGTATTGTGCAGGGGTCTGTGAATGGCTCTATGTATTGTGCAGAGTCAGAGGATGGGTCTCTCTGTTGTGCAGGCGTCAAAGAAAGGCGCTCTGTGTTGTGCAGGGGTCAGAGGATGGCTCTCTGTGCTGTGCAGGGGTCAGAAGAAGGCTTTATGTATTGTACAGGGGTCAGGTGATGGCTCTCTGTATTGTGCAGGGGTCAAAGGATGGCTCTATGTATTGTACAGGATCATAGGATGGCTCTCTGTGTTGTGCAGAGTCAGAGGATGGGTCTCTCTGTTGTGCAGGCGTCAGAGAAAGGCGCTCTGTTTTGTGCAGGGGTCAGAGGATGGCTCTCTGTGCTGTGCAGGGGTCATAAGAAGGCTTTATGTATTGTGCAGGGGTCAGGGGATGGCTCTCTGTGTTGTGCAGGGGTCAAAGGATGGCTGTATGTATTGTACAGGGTCAGAGGATGGCTCTCTGTGTTGTACAAAGTCAGAGGAAGGCTTTATGTATTGTGCAGGGGTCAGAGGATGACCTCTGTGTTGTACATGGTCAGAGGATGGCTCTATGTATTGTACAGGGGTCAGAAGATGGCTTAATATATTGTGCAGGGGTCAGAGGATGGCTCTATGTATTGTACAGGGGTCAGAAGATGGCTTAATATATTGTGCAGGGGTCAGAGGATGGCTCTGTGTTGTACAGGGTCAGAGTTTGGCTCTATGTATTGTGCAGAAGCCAGAGGATGGCTCTCTGTGTTGTGCAGGGGCCAAAAGATGGCTCTCTGTGTTGTGCAGGGGCCAGAGGATGGCTTTCTGTGTTGTGCAGGGAACAGAGGATGGCTCTCTGTGTTGTGTAGGGGTCAGAGGATGGCTCTATGTAATGTGGAGGGGTCAGAGGAAGATTCTTTGGATTGTGCAGGGGCCAGAGGATGGCTCTCTGTGTTGTGTAGGTACAGAGGATGGCCCTCTGTGTTGTGAAGGGTCAGAGGATGGCCCTCTGTGTTGTGCAGGGTCAGGGGATTGCTATGTGTGTTGTGCAGGGTCAGAGGATCGCTATGTGTGTTGTGCAGGGTTAGAGGATGGCCCTCTGTGTTGTGCAGGGTCAGAGGATGGCCCTCTGTGTTGTGCAGGGTCAGAAGATCGCTATGTGTGTTGTGCAGGGTCAGAGGATCGCTATGTGTGTTGTGCAGGGTCAGAGGATGGCTCTCTGTGTTGTGCAGGGGTCAGAGGATGGCTCTCTGTGTTGCGCAGGGGTCAGAGGATGGCTCTCTGTGTTACGCAGGGGTCAGAGGATGTCTCTATGTGTTGTGCAGGGGTCAGAAGATGGGTCTATGTATTGTGCAGGGGTCAGAGGATGACCTCTTTGTTGTACATGGTCAGAGGATGGCTCTCTGTGTTGTGCAGGGATCAGAGGATGGCTCTATGTAATGTGAAGGGGTCAGAGGATGACCTCTGTTTTGTACATGGTCAGAGGATGGCTCTCTATGTTGTGCAGGGATCAGATAATGTCTCTCTGTGTTGTGCAGGGATCAGAGGATGGCTCTATATATTGTGCAAGGGTCAGAAGAAGGCTTTATGTATTGTGCAGGGGTCAGAGGATGGGTCTATGTATTGTGCAGGGGTCAGAGGAAGGCTCTATGTAATGTGGAGGGGTCAGAGGATGACCTCTGTGTTGTACATGGTCAGAGGATGGCTTTCTGTGTTGTGTGGGGTTCAGAGGATGGCTCTCTGTGTTGTGCAGGGGTCAGAGGAAGGCTCTATGTATTGTGCAGGGGTCAGTGGATTACCTCTGTGTTGTACAGGGTCAGAGGATGGCTATCTGTGTTCTACAGGGTCAGAGGATGGCTATCTGTGTTCTACAGGGTCAGAGGATGGCTCTATGTATTGTGCAGGGGTCAGAGGAATGCTCTATGTAAAGTAGAGGGGTTAGAGGATATCTCTATATAATGTGGAGGGGTCAGAGGAAGATTCTTTGGATTGTGCAGGGGCCAGAGGATGGCTCTCTGTGTTGTGCAGGGGTCAGAGGATGGCTCTCTGTGTTGTGCAGGGGTCAGAAGATGGGTCTATGTATTGTGCAGGGGTCTGTGAATGGCTCTATGTATTGTGCAGAGTCAGAGGATGGGTCTCTCTGTTGTGCAGGCGTCAAAGAAAGGCGCTCTGTGTTGTGCAGGGGTCAGAGGATGGCTCTCTGTGCTGTGCAGGGGTCAGAAGAAGGCTTTATGTATTGTGCAGGGGTCAGGTGATGGCTCTCTGTATTGTGCAGGGGTCAAAGGATGGCTCTATGTATTGTACAGGGTCATAGGATGGCTCTCTGTGTTGTGCAGAGTCAGAGGATGGGTCTCTCTGTTGTGCAGGCGTCAGAGAAAGGCGCTCTGTGTTGTGCAGGGGTCAGAGGATGGCTCTCTGTGCTGTGCAGGGGTCATAAGAAGGCTTTATGTATTGTGCAGGGGTCAGGGGATGGCTCTGTGTGTTGTGCAGGGGTCAAAGGATGGCTGTATGTATTGTATAGGGTCAGAGGATGACCTCTGTGTTGTACATGGTCAGAGGATGGCTCTATGTATTGTACAGGGGTCAGAAGATGGCTCTATATATTGTGCAGGGGTCAGAGGATGGCTCTATGTATTGTGCAGGGGCCAGAGGATGGCTCTGTGTTGTACAGGGTCAGAGTTTGGCTCTATGTATTGTGCAGAAGCCAGAGGATGGCTCTCTGTGTTGTGCAGGGGCCAGAAGATGGCTCTCTGTGTTGTGCAGGGGCCAGAAGATGGCTCTCTGTGTTGTGCAGGGGCCAAAAGATGGCTCTCTGTGTTGTGCAGGGGCCAGAGGATGGCTTTCTGTGTTGTGCAGGGAACAGAGGATGGCTCTCTGTGTTGTGTAGGGGTCAGAGGAAGGCTCTATGTAATGTGGAGGGGTCAGAGGATATCTCTATGTAATGTGGAGGGGTCAGAGGATGGCTCTATGTAATGTGGACGGGTCAGAGGAAGATTCTTTGGATTGTGCAGGGGCCAGAGGATGGCTCTCTGTGTTGTGTAGGTACAGAGGATGGCCCTCTGTGTTGTGAAGGGTCAGAGGATGGCCTTCTGTGTTGTGCAGGGTCAGAGGATTGCTATTTGTGTTGTGCAGGGTCAGAGGATCGCTATGTGTGTTGTGCAGGGTCAGAGGATGGCCCTCTGTGTTGTGCAGGATCAGAGGATGGCCCTCTGTGTTGTGCAGGGTCAGAAGATCGCTATGTGTGTTGTGCAGGGTCAGAGGATCGCTATGTGTGTTGTGCAGGGTCAGAGGATGGCTCTCTGTGTTGCGCAGGGGTCAGAGGATGGCTCTCTGTGTTGTGCAGGGATCAGAGGATGGCTCTATGTAATGTGAAGGGGTCAGAGGATGACCTCTGTTTTGTACGTGGTCAGAGGATGGCTCTCTATACTGTGCAGGGGTCAGAGGAAGGCTCTATGTAATGTGAAGGGGTCAGAGGATGACCTCTGTTTTGTACATGGTCAGAGGATGGCTCTCTATGTTGTGCAGGGATCAGATAATGTCTCTCTGTGTTGTGCAGGGATCAGAGGATGGCTCTATATATTGTGCAAGGGTCAGAAGAAGGCTTTATGTTTTGTGCAGGGGTCAGAGGATGACCTCTGTGTTGTACATGGTCAGAGGATGGCTCTCTGTGTTGTGCAGGGATCAGAGGATGGCTCTATGTAATGTGAAGGGGTCAGAGGATGACCTCTGTTTTGTACATGGTCAGAGGATGTCTCTCTATACTGTGCAGGGGTCAGAGGAAGGCTCTATGTAATGTGAAGGGGTCAGAGGATGACCTCTGTTTTGTACATGGTCAGAGGATGGCTCTCTATGTTGTGCAGGGATCAGATAATGTCTCTCTGTGTTGTGCAGGGATCAGAGGATGGCTCTATATATTGTGCAAGGGTCAGAAGAAGGCTTTATGTATTGTGCAGGGGTCAGAGGAAGGCTCTATGTAATGTGGAGGGGTCAGAGGAAGGCTCTATGTAATGTGGAGGGGTCAGAGGATGACCTCTGTGTTGTACATGGTCAGAGGATGGCTTTCTGTGTTGTGTGGGGTTCAGAGGATGGCTCTCTGTGTTGTGCAGGGGTCAGAGGAAGGCTCTATGTATTGTGCAGGGGTCAGTGGATTACCTCTGTGTTGTACAGGGTCAGAGGATGGCTATCTGTGTTCTACAGGGTCAGAGGATGGCTATCTGTGTTCTACAGGGTCAGAGGATGGCTCTATGTATTGTGCAGGGGTCAGAGGAATGCTCTATGTAAAGTAGAGGGGTCAGCGGCTATCTCTATATAATGTGGAGGGGTCAGAGGAAGATTCTTTGGATTGTGCAGGGGCCAGAGGATGGCTCTCTGTGTTGTGCAGGGGTCAGAGGATGGCTCTCTGTGTTGTGCAGGGGTCAGAAGATGGGTCTATGTATTGTGCAGGGGTCTGTGAATGGCTCTATGTATTGTGCAGAGTCAGAGGATGGGTCTCTCTGTTGTGCAGGCGTCAAAGAAAGGCGCTCTGTGTTGTGCAGGGGTCAGAGGATGGCTCTCTGTGCTGTGCAGGGGTCAGAAGAAGGCTTTATGTATTGTGCAGGGGTCAGGTGATGGCTCTCTGTATTGTGCAGGGGTCAAAGGATGGCTCTCTGTGTTGTGCAGAGTCAGAGGATGGGTCTCTCTGTTGTGCAGGCGTCAGAGAAAGGCGCTCTGTGTTGTGCAGGGGTCAGAGGATGGCTCTCTGTGCTGTGCAGGGGTCATAGGAAGGCTTTATGTATTGTGCAGGGGTCAGGGGATGGCTCTCTGTGTTGTGCAGGGGTCAAAGGATGGCTGTATGTATTGTACAGGGTCAGAGGATGACCTCTGTGTTGTACATGGTCAGAGGATGGCTCTATGTATTGTACAGGGGTCAGAAGATGGCTCTATATATTGTGCAGGGGTCAGAGGATGGCTCTATGTATTGTGCAGGGGTCAGAGGATGGCTCTGTGTTGTACAGGGTCAGAGTTTGGCTCTATGTATTGTGCAGAAGCCAGAGGATGGCTCTCTGTGTTGTGCAGGGGCCAGAAGATGGCTCTCTGTGTTGTGCAGGGGCCAAAAGATGGCTCTCTGTGTTGTGCAGGGGCCAGAGGATGGCTTTCTGTGTTGTGCAGGGAACAGAGGATGGCTCTCTGTGTTGTGTAGGGGTCAGAGGAAGGCTCTATATAATGTGGAGCGGTCAGAGGATATCTCTATGTAATGTGGAGGGGTCAGAGGATGGCTCTATGTAATGTGGACGGGTCAGAGGAAGATTCTTTGGATTGTGCAGGGGCCAGAGGATGGCTCTCTGTGTTGTGTAGGTACAGAGGATGGCCCTCTGTGTTGTGAAGGGTCAGAGGATGGCCCTCTGTGTTGTGCAGGGTCAGAGGATTGCTATGTGTGTTGTGCAGGGTCAGAGGATCGCTATGTGTGTTGTGCAGGGTCAGAGGATGGCCCTCTGTGTTGTGCAGGGTCAGAGGATGGCCCTCTGTGTTGTGCAGGGTCAGAAGATTGCTATGTGTGTTGTGCAGGGTCAGAGGATCGCTATGTGTGTTGTGCAGGGTCAGAGGATGTCTCTATGTGTTGTGCAGGGGTCAGAAGATGGGTCTATGTATTGTGCAGGGGTCAGAGGATGACCTCTGTGTTGTACATGGTCAGAGGATGGCTCTCTGTGTTGTGCAGGGATCAGAGGATGGCTCTATGTAATGTGAAGGGGTCAGAGGATGACCTCTGTTTTGTACATGGTCAGAGGATGGCTCTCTATACTGTTCAGGGGTCAGAGGAAGGCTCTATGTAATGTGAAGGGGTCAGAGGATGGCTCTCTATGGTGTGCAGGGATCAGAGGATGGCTCTATATATTGTGCAAGGGTCAGAAGAAGGCTTTATGTATTGTGCAGGGGTCAGAGGATGGGTCTATGTATTGTGCAGGGGTCAGAGGAAGGCTCTATGTAATGTGGAGGGGTCAGAGGATGACCTCTGTGTTGTACATGGTCAGAGGATGGCTTTCTGTGTTGTGTGGGGTTCAGAGGATGGCTCTCTGTGTTGTGCAGGGGTCAGAGGAAGGCTCTATGTATTGTGCAGGGGTCAGTGGATTACCTCTGTGTTGTACAGGGTCAGAGGATGGCTATCTGTGTTCTACAGGGTCAGAGGATGGCTATCTGTGTTCTACAGGGTCAGAGGATGGCTCTATGTATTGTGCAGGGGTCAGAGGAATGCTCTATGTAAAGTAGAGGGGTCAGAGGATATCTCTATATAATGTGGAGGGGTCAGAGGAAGATTCTTTGGATTGTGCAGGGGCCAGAGGATGGCTCTCTGTGTTGTGTAGGCACAGAGGATGGCCCTCTGTGTTGTGCAGGTTCAGAGGATGGCCCTCTGTGTTGTGCAGGTTCAGAGGATGGCCCTCTGTGTTGTGCAGGGTCAGAGGATGGCCCTCTGTGTTGTGCAGGGTCAGAGGATCGCTATGTGTGTTGTGCAGGGGTCAGAGGAAGGCTCTATGTAATGTGGAGGGGTCAGAGGATATCTCTATTTGATGTGGAGGGGTCAGAGGATGGCTCTATGTAATGTGGAGGGGTCAGAGGAAGATTCTATGGATTGTGCAGGGACCAGAGGATGGCTCTCTGTGTTGTGCAGGGTCAGAGGATTGCTATGTGTGTTGTGCAGGGTCAGAGGATCGCTATGTGTGTTGCGCAGGGGTCAGAGGATGGCTCTCTGTGTTGTGCAGGGGTTAGAGGATGGCTCTCTGTGTTGCGCAGAGGTCAGAGGATGGCTCTATGTGTTGTGCAGGGGTCAGAGGATGGGTCTATGTATTGTGCAGGGGTCAGAGGATAACCTCTGTGTTGTACATGGTCAGAGGATGGCTCTCTGTGTTGTGCAGGGATCAGAGGATGGCTCTCTGTGTTGTGCAGGGATCAGAGGATGGATCTATATTTTGTGCAGGGGTCAGAAGAAGGCTTTATGTATTGTGCAGGGGTCAGAGGATGGGTCTATGTATTGTGCAGGGGTCAGAGGAAGGCTCTATGTAATGTGGAGGGGTCAGAGGATGACCTCTGTGTTGTACATGGTCAGAGGATGGCTTTCTGTGTTGTGCAGGGGTCAGAGGATGCTTTCTGTGTTTTGCAGGGGTCAGAGGATGGCTATATGTATTGTGCAGGGGTCAGAGGATGGCTCTATGTATTGTGCAGGGGTCTGAGAATGGCTCTATGTATTGTGCAGAGTCAGAGGATGGGTCTCTCTGTTATGCAGGCGTCAAAGAAAGGCGCTCTGTGTTGTGCAGGGGTCAGAGGATGGCTCTCTGTGCTGTGCAGGGGTCAGAAGAAGGCTTTATGTATTGTCCAGGGGTCAGGTGATGGCTCTCTGTATTGTGCAGGGGTCAAAGGATGGCTCTATGTATTGTACAGGGTCATAGGATGGCTCTCTGTGTTGTGCAGAGTCAGAGGATGGGTCTCTCTGTTGTGCAGGCGTCAGAAAAAGGCGCTCTGTGTTGTGCAGGGGTCAGAGGATGGCTCTCTGTGTTGTACATGGTCAGAGGATGGCTCTATGTATTGTACAGGGGTCAGAAGATGGCTCTATATATTGTGCAGGGGTCAGAGGATGGCTCTATGTATTGTGCAGGGGTCAGAGGATGACCTCTGTGTTGTACATGGTCAGAGGATGGCTCTATGTATTGTACAGGGGTCAGAAGATGGCTCTATATATTGTGCAGGGGTCAGAGGATGGCTCTATGTATTGTGCAGGGGTCAGAGGATGGCTCTGTGTTGTACAGGGTCAGAGTTTGGCTCTATGTATTGTGCAGAAGCCAGAGGATGGCTCTCTGTGTTGTGCAGGGGCCAGAAGATGGCTCTCTGTGTTGTGCAGGGGCCAAAAGATGGCTCTCTGTGTTGTGCAGGGGCCAGAGGATGGCTTTCTGTGTTGTGCAGGGAACAGAGGATGGCTCTCTGTGTTGTGTAGGTACAGAGGATGGCCCTCTGTGTTGTGCAGGGTCAGAGGATCGCTATGTGTGTTGTGCAGGGTCAGAGGATGGCTCTATGTGTTGTGCAGGGGTCAGAGGATGTCTCTCTGTGCTGTGCAGGGGTCAGAAGAAGGCTTTATGTATCATGTAGGGGTCAGTGGATGGCTCTCTGTGTTGTGCAGGGGTCAGAGGATCGCTCTATGTAATGTGCAGGGGTCAGAGGATGGCTTTATGTGTTGTGCAGGGAGTCAGAGGATGACCTCTGTGTTGTACATCGTCAGAGGATGACTCTCTGTGTTGTGCAGGGGTCAGAGGATGGCTCTATATATTGTGCAGGGGTCAGAGGATGGCTCTATGTATTGTGCAGGGGCCAGAGGATGGCTCTCTGTGTTGTGCAGGGGCCAGAGGATGGCTCTCTGTGTTGTGCAGGGGCCAGAGGATGGCTCTCTGTGTTGTGCAGGGGCCAGAGGATGGCTCTCTGTGTTGTGCAGGGGCCAGAGGATGACTCTCTGTGTTGTGCAGGGGCCAGAGGATGGCTCTCTGTGTTGTGCAGGGGCCAGAGGATGGCTCGCTGTGTTGTGCAGGGGCCAGAGGATGGCTCTCTGTGTTGTGCAGGGGCCAGAGGATGGCTCTCTGTGTTGTGCAGGGGCCAGAGGATGGCTCTCTGTGTTGTGCAGGGGCCAGAGGATGGCTCTCTGTGTTGTGCAGGGGCCAGAGGATGGCTCTCTGTGTTGTGCAGGGGCCACAGGATGGCTCTCTGTGTAGTGCAGGGGCCAGAGGATGGCTCTCTGTGTTGTGCAGGGTCAGAGGATTGCTATGTGTGTTGTGCAGGGTCAGAGGATCGCTATGTGTGTTGCGCAGGGGTCAGAGGATGGCTCTCTGTGTTGTGCAGGGGTCAGAGGATGGCTCTCTGTGTTGCGCAGAGGTCAGAGGATGTCTCTATGTGTTGTGCAGGGGTCAGAGGATGGGTCTATGTATTGTGCAGGGGTCAGAGGATAACCTCTGTGTTGTACATGGTCAGAGGATGGCTCTCTGTGTTGTGCAGGGATCAGAGGATGGCTCTCTGTGTTGTGCAGGGATCAGAGGATGGCTCTATATATTGTGCAGGGGTCAGAAGAAGGCTTTATGTATTGTGCAGGGGTCAGAGGATGGGTCTATGTATTGTGCAGGGGTCAGAGGAAGGCTCTATGTAATGTGGAGGGGTCAGAGGATGACCTCTGTGTTGTACATGGTCAGAGGATGGCTTTCTGTGTTGTGCAGGGGTCAGAGGATGCTTTCTGTGTTGTGCAGGGGTCAGAGGATGGCTATATGTATTGTGCAGGGGTCAGAGGATGGCTCTATGTATTGTGCAGGGGTCTGAGAATGGCTCTATGTATTGTGCAGAGTCAGAGGATGGGTCTCTCTGTTGTGCAGGCGTCAAAGAAAGGCTCTCTGTGTTGTGCAGGGGTCAGAGGATGGCTCTCTGTGCTGTGCAGGGGTCATAAGAAGGCTTTATGTATTGTGCAGCGGTCAGGGGATGGCTCTCTGTGTTGTGCAGGGGTCAAAGGATGGCTCTATGTATTGTACAGGGTCAGAGGATGGCTCTCTGTGTTGTACAAAGTCAGAGGATGGCTTTATGTATTGTGCAGGGGTCAGAGGATGACCTCTGTGTTGTACATGGTCAGAGGATGGCTCTATGTATTGTACAGGGGTCAGAAGATGGCTCTATATATTGTGCAGGGGTCAGAGGATGGCTCTATGTATTGTGCAGGGGTCAGAGGATGGCTCTGTGTTGTACAGGGTCAGAGTTTGGCTCTATGTATTGTGCAGAAGCCAGAGGATGGCTCTCTGTGTTGTGCAGGGGCCAGAAGATGTCTCTCTGTGTTGTGCAGGGGCCAAAAGATGGCTCTCTGTGTTGTGCAGGGGCCAGAGGATGGCTTTCTGTGTTGTGCAGGGAACAGAGGATGGCTCTCTGTGTTGTGTAGGGGTCAGAGGAAGGCTCTATGTAATGTGGAGGGGTCAGAGGATATCTCTATGTAATGTGGAGGGGTCAGAGGATGGCTCTATGTAATGTGGAGGGGTCAGAGGAAGATTCTTTGGATTGTGCAGGGGCCAGAGGATGGCTCTCTGTGTTGTGTAGGTACAGAGGATGGCCCTCTGTGTTGTGAAGGGTCAGAGGATGGCCCTCTGTGTTGTGCAGGGTCAGAGGATCGCTATGTGTGTTGTGCAGGGTCAGAGGATGGCTATGTGTGTTGCGCAGGGGTCAGAGGATGGCTCTCTGTGTTGCGCAGGCGTCAGAGGATGGCTCTATGTGTTGTGCAGGGGTCAGAGGATGGCTCTCTGTGTTGCGCAGGCGTCAGTGGATGGCTCTCTGTGTTGTGCAGGGGTCAGAGGATCGCTCTATGTAATGTGCAGGGGTCAGAGGATGGCTTTATGTGTTGTGCAGGGAGTCAGAGGATGACCTCTGTGTTGTACATCGTCAGAGGATGGCTCTCTGTGTTGTGCAGGGGTCAGAGGATGGCTCTATATATTGTGCAGGGGTCAGAGGATGGCTCTATGTATTGTGCAGGGGCCAGAGGATGGCTCTCTGTGTTGTGCAGGGGCCAGAGGATGGCTCTCTGTGTTGTGCAGGGGCCAGAGGATGGCTCTCTGTGTTGTGCAGGGGCCAGAGGATGGCTCTCTGTGTTGTGCAGGGGCCAGAGGATGGCTCTCTGTGTTGTGCAGGGGCCAGAGGATGGCTCTCTGTGTTGTGCAGGGGCCAGAGGATGGCTCTCTGTGTTGTGCAGGGGCGAGAGGATGGCTCTCTGTGTTGTGCAGGGGCGAGAGGATGGCTCTCTGTGTTGTGCAGGGGCCAGAGGATGGCTCTCTTTGTTGTGCAGGGGCCAGAGGATGGCTCTCTGTGTTGTGCAGGGGCCAGAGGATGGCTCTCTGTGTTGTGCAGGGGCCAGAGGATGGCTCTCTGTGTTGTGCAGGGGCCAGAGGATGGCTCTCTGTGTTGTGCAGGGGCCAGAGGATGGCTCTCTGTGTTGTGCAGGGGCCAGAGCATGGCTCTCTGTGTTGTGCAGGGGCCAGAGCATGGCTCTCTGTGTTGTGCAGAGATCAGAGGATGGCTCTCTGTGTTGTGCAGGGAACAGATGATGGCTCTCTGTGTTGTGTAGGGGTCAGAGGAAGGCTCTATGTAATGTGGAGGGGTCAGAGAAGGATTCTATGGGTTGTGCAGGGTCCAGAGGATGGCCCTCTGTGTTGTGCAGGGTCAGAGGATTGCTATGTGTGTTGTGCAGAGTCAGAGGAACGCTCTGTGTGTTGTGCAGGGTCAGAGGATGGCTATGTGTGTTGTACATGGTCAGAGGATGGCTCTCTGTGCTGTGCAGGGGTCAGAGGATGACCTCTGTGTTGTACATGGTCAGAGGATGGCTCTCTGTGTTGTTCAGGGGTCAGAGGAAGGCTCTCTGTGCTGTGCAGGGGTCAGAAGAAGGCTTTATGTATTGTGCAGGGGTCAGAGGATGGCTCTCTGTGTTGTGCAGGGGTCAGAGGAAGGCTCTATGTAATGTATAGGGGTCAGAAGATGGCTCTATGTCTTGTGCAGGGGTCAAAGGATGGCTCTATGTATTGTACAATGTCAGAAGATGGCTCTCTGTTTTGTCCAGGGGTCAGAGGATGGCCCTCTGTGTTGTGCAGGGTCAGAGGATGGCCCTCTGTGTTGCGCAGGGTCAGAGGATCGCTATGTGTGTTGCGCAGGGTCAGAGGATGGCTATGTGTGTTGTGCAGGGTCAGAGGATGGCTCTCTGTGTTGTGCAGGGGTCAGAGGATGGCTCTCTGTGTTGCGCAGGGGTCAGAGGATGGCTCTCTGTGTTGCGCAGGGGTCAGAGGATGGCTCTCTGTGTTGCGCAGGGGTCAGAGGATGGCTCTCTGTGTTGTGCAGGGGTCAGAGGAAGGCTCTATGTAATGTGTAGGGGTCAGAAGATGGCTCTATGTCTTGTGCAGGGGTCAAAGGATGGCTCTATGTATTGTACAAGGTCAGAAGATGGCTCTCTGTGTTGTACATAGTCAGAGGATGGCTTTATGTATTGTGCAGGGGTCAGAGGATGACCTCTGTGTTGTACATGGTCAGAGGATGGCTCTCTGTGTTGTGCAGGGGCCAGAGGATGGCTCTCTGTGTTGTGCAGGGGTCAGAGGATGGCTCTGTGTTGTACAGGGTCAGAGTTTGGCTCTATGTATTGTGCAGGGGCCAGAGGATGGCTCTCTGTGTTGTGCAGGGGCCAGAGGATGGCTCTCTGTGTTGTGCAGGGGCCAGAGGATGGCTCTCTGTGTTGTGCAGGGGCCAGAGGATGGCTCTCTGTGTTGTGCAGGGGTCAAAGGATGGCTCTCTGTGTTGTGTAGGTACAGAGGATGGCCCTCTGTGTTGTGCAGGGTCAGAGGATGGCCCTCTGTGTTGTGTAGGTACAGAGGATGGCCCTCTGTGTTGTGCAGGGTCAGAGGATGGCCCTCTGTGTTGTGCAGGGTCAGAGGATGGCCCTCTGTGTTGTGCAGGGTCAGAGGATGGCCCTCTGTGTTGTGCAGGGTCAGAGGATGGCCCTCTGTGTTGTGCAGGGTCAGAGGATGGCCCTCTGTGTTGTGCAGGGTCAGAGGATGGCCCTCTGTGTTGTGCAGGGTCAGAGGATGGCCCTCTGTGTTGTGCAGGGTCAGAGGATGGCCCTCTGTGTTGTGCAGGGTCAGAGGATGGCCCTCTGTGTTGTGCAGGGTCAGAGGATGGCCCTCTGTGTTGTGCAGGGTCAGAGGATGGCCCTCTGTGTTGTGCAGGGTCAGAGGATGGCTATGTGTGTTGTGCAGGGTCAGAGGATGGCTCTCTGTGTTGTGCAGGGGTCAGAGGATGGCTCTCTGTGTTGCGCGCAGGGGTCAGAGGATGGCTCTCTGTGTTGCGCAGGGGTCAGAGGATGGCTCTCTGTGTTGTGCAGGGATCAGAGGATGGCTCTATGTAATGTGAAGGGGTCAGAGGATGACCTCTGTTTTGTACATGGTCAGAGGATGGCTCTCTATGTTGTGCAGGGATCAGATAATGTCTCTCTGTGTTGTGCAGGGATCAGAGGATGGCTCTATATATTGTGCAGGGGTCAGAGGAAGGCTCTATGTAATGTGGAGGGGTCAGAGGATGACCTCTGTGTTGTACATGGTCAGAGGATGGCTTTCTGTGTTGTGCAGGGTTCAGAGGATGGCTCTCTGTGTTGTGCAGGGGTCAGAGGATGGCTATCTGTGTTCTGCAGGGGTCAGAGGATGGCTATCTGTGTTCTACAGGGGTCAGAGGATGGCTATCTGTGTTCTACAGGGTCAGAGGATGGCTATCTGTGTTCTACAGGGTCAGAGGATGGCTCTATGTATTGTGCAGGGGTCAGAGGAAGGCTCTATGTAAAGTAGAGGGGTCAGAGGATATCTCTATGTAATGTGGAGGGGTCAGAGGAAGATTCTATGGATTGTGCAGGGGCCAGAGGATGGCTCTCTGTGTTGTGTAGGTACAGAGGATGGCCCTCTGTGTAGTGCAGGGTCAGAGGATTGCTATGTGTGTTGAGCAGGGTCAGAGGATCGCTATGTGTGTTGTGCAGGGTCAGAGGATGGCTATGTGTGTTGCGCAGGGGTCAGAGGATGGCTCTCTGTGTTGTGCAGGGGTCAGAGGATGGCTCTTTGTGTGGCGCAGGGGTCAGAGGATGGCTCTATGTGTTGTGCAGGGGTCAGAGGATGGGTCTTTGTATTGTGCAGGGGTCAGAGGATAACCTCTGTGTTGTACATGGTCAGAGGATGGCTCTCTGTGTTGTGCAGGGATCAGAGGATGGCTCTCTGTGTTGTGCAGGGATCAGAGGATGGCTCTATATATTGTGCAGGGGTCAGAAGAAGGCTTTATGTATTGTGCAGGGGTCAGAGGATGGGTCTATGTATTGTGCAGGGGTCAGAGGAAGGCTCTATGTAATGTGGAGGGGTCAGAGGATGACCTCAGTGTTATACATGGTCAGAGGATGGCTTTCTGTGTTGTGCAGGGGTCAGAGGATGGCTTTCTGTGTTGTGCAGGGGTCAGAGGATGGCTATATGTATTGTGCAAGGGTCTGAGGATGGCTCTATGTATTGTGCAGGGGTCTGAGGATGGCTCTATGTATTGTGCAGGGGTCAGAGGATGGCTCTCTGTGTTGTGCAGGAGTCGGAGGAAGGTTCTATGTAATGTGGAAAGGTCAGAGGATGGCTCTATGTATTCTGCAGGGGTCGGAGGATGGCTTTATATAGTGTGCAGGGGTGAGAGGATGGCTCTGTGTATTGTGCAGGTGTCAGAGAATGGCTCTCTGTGCTCTGCAGTGGTTAAAAGAAGGCTTTATGTATTGTGCAGGGGTCAGTGGAAGTCTCTATCTAATGTGGAGGGATCCGAGGAAGTCTCTATGCAATGTGGAGGGGTCAGAGGATGGCTCTATGTATTGTGCAGGGGTCAGAGGATGGCTCTATGTATTGTGCAGTGGTCAGAGGATGGCTCTTTGTTCTACAGGGTCAGAGG